>NC_141799.1:7255146-7400144 GCF_057944985.1 Cucurbita pepo subsp. pepo
GTCACAAGAAATGGAGTGAAAGATTTCAGATGGAGTGATTCAGACTTATCAAGTCACAGGAAATGGAGTGAAAGATTTCAGATGGAGTGATTCAGACTTATCAAGTCACAAGAAATGGAGTGAAAGATTTCAGATGGAGTGATTCAGACTTATCAAGTCACAAGAAATGGAGTGAAAGATTTCAGATGGAGTGATTCAGACTTATCAAGTCACAAGAAATGGAGTGAAAGATTTCAGATGGAGTGATTCAGACTTATCAAGTCACAAGAAATGGAGTGAAAGATTTCAGATGGAGTGATTCAGACTTATCAAGTCACAAGAAATGGAGTGAAAGATTTCAGATGGAGTGATTCAGACTTATCAAGTCACGAGAAATGGAGTGAAAGATTTCAGATGGAGTGATTCAGACTTATCAAGTCACGAGAAATGGAGTGAAAGATTTCAGATGGAGTGATTCAGACTTATCAAGTCACGAGAAATGGAGTGAAAGATTTCAGATGGAGTGATTCAGACTTATCAAGTCACGAGAAATGGAGTGAAAGATTTCAGATGGAGTGATTCAGACTTATCAAGTCACAAGAAATGGAGTGAAAGATTTCAGATGGAGTGATTCAGACTTATCAAGTCACAAGAAATGGAGTGAAAGATTTCAGATGGAGTGATTCAGACTTATAAAGTCACAAGAAATGGAGTGAAAGATTTCAGATGGAGTGATTCAGACTTATAAAGTCACGAGAAATGGAGAGAAAGATTTCAGATGGAGTGATTCAGACTTATAAAGTCACGAGAAATGGAGTGAAAGATTTCAGATGGAGTGATTCAGACTTATCAAGTCACGAGAAATGGAGTGAAAGATTTCAGATGGAGTGATTCAGACTTATCAAGTCACGAGAAATGGAGTGAAAGATTTCAGATGGAGTGATTCAGACTTATCAAGTCACGAGAAATGGAGTGAAAGATTTCAGATGGAGTGATTCAGACTTATCAAGTCACAAGAAATGGAGTGAAAGATTTCAGATGGAGTGATTCAGACTTATCAAGTCACAAGAAATGGAGTGAAAGATTTCAGATGGAGTGATTCAGACTTATCAAGTCACAAGAAATGCAGTGAAAGATTTCAGATGGAGTGATTCAGACTTATCAAGTCACAAGAAATGGAGTGAAAGATTTCAGATGGAGTGATTCAGACTTATCAAGTCACAAGAAATGGAGTGAAAGATTTCAGATGGAGTGATTCAGACTTATCAAGTCACCAGAAATGGAGTGAAAGATTTCAGATGGAGTGATTCAGACTTATCAAGTCACGAGAAATGGAGTGAAAGATTTCAGATGGAGTGATTCAGACTTATCAAGTCACGAGAAATGGAGTGAAAGATTTCAGATGGAGTGATTCAGACTTATCAAGTCACAAGAAATGGAGTGAAAGATTTCAGATGGAGTGATTCAGACTTATCAAGTCACAAGAAATGGAGTGAAAGATCAAATGGAGTGATTCAGACTTATCAAGTCACAAGAAATGGAGTGAAAGATTTCAGATGGAGTGATTCAGACTTATCAAGTCACACGAAATGGAGTGAAAGATTTCAGCTGGAGTGATTCAGACTTATCAAGTCACAAGTAATAGAGTGAAAGATTTCAGATGGAGTGATTCAGACTTATCAAGTCACAAGAAATGGGTTGAAAGATTTCAGATGGAGTGATTCAGACTTATCAAGTCACAAGAAATGGAGTGAAAGATCAAATTGAGTGATTCAGACTTATCAAGTCACAAGAAATGGAGTGAAAGATTTCAGATGGAGTGATTCAGACTTATCAAGTCACAAGAAATGGAGTGAAAGATTTCAGATGGAGTGATTCAGACTTATCAAGTCACAAGAAATGTAGTGAAAGATTTCAGATGGAGTGATTCAGACTTATCAAGTCACAAGAAATGGAGTGAAAGATCAAATGGAGTGATTCAGACTTATCAAGTCACAAGAAATGGAGTGAAAGATTATAGATGGAAGAAATGGAGTGAAAGATTTCAGATGAAGTGATTCAGACTTATGAAGTCACAAGAAATGGAGTAAAAAATCAAATGGAGTGATTCAGACTTATCAAGTCACAAGAAATGGAGTGAAAGATTTCAGATGGAAGAAATGGAGTGAAAGATTTCAGATGGAGTGATTCAGACTTATCAAGTCACAAGAAATGGAGTGGAAGATTTCAGATGGAGTGATTCAGACTTATCAAGTCACGAGAAATGGAGTGAAAGATTTCAGATGGAGTGATTCAGACTTATCAAGTCACAAGAAATGGAGTGAAAGATTTCAGATGGAGTGATTCAGACTTATCAAGTCACGAGAAATGGAGTGAAAGATTTCAGATGGAGTGATTCAGACTTATCAAGTCACGAGAAATGGAGTGAAAGATTTCAGATGGAGTGATTCAGACTTATCAAGTCACAAGAAATGGAGTGAAAGATTTCAGATGGAGTGATTCAGACTTATCAAGTCACGAGAAATGGAGTGAAAGATTTCAGATGGAGTGATTCAGACTTATCAAGTCACGAGAAATGGAGTGAAAGATTTCAGCTGGAGTGATTCAGACTTATCAAGTCACGAGAAATGGAGTGAAAGATTTCAGATGGAGTGATTCAGACTTATCAAGTCACGAGAAATGGAGTGAAAGATTTCAGATGGAGTGATTCAGACTTATCAAGTCACAAGAAATGGAGTGAAAGATTTCAGATGGAGTGATTCAGACTTATCAAGTCACAAGAAATGGAGTGAAAGATTTCAGATGGAGTGATTCAGACTTATCAAGTCACAAGAAATGGAGTGAAAGATTTCAGATGGAGTGATTCAGACTTATCAAGTCACGAGAAATGGAGTGAAAGATTTCAGATGGAGTGATTCAGACTTATCAAGTCACGAGAAATGGAGTGAAAGATTTCAGATGGAGTGATTCAGACTTATCAAGTCACGAGAAATGGAGTGAAAGATTTCAGATGGAGTGATTCAGACTTATCAAGTCACAAGAAATGGAGTGAAAGATTTCAGATGGAGTGATTCAGACTTATAAAGTCACAAGAAATGGAGTGAAAGATTTCAGATGGAGTGATTCAGACTTATAAAGTCACAAGAAATGGAGTGAAAGATTTCAGATGGAGTGATTCAGACTTATCAAGTCACGAGAAATGGAGTGAAAGATTTCAGATGGAGTGATTCAGACTTATAAAGTCACGAGAAATGGAGTGAAAGATTTCAGATGGAGTGATTCAGACTTATCAAGTCACGAGAAATGGAGTGAAAGATTTCAGATGGAGTGATTCAGACTTATCAAGTCACGAGAAATGGAGTGAAAGATTTCAGATGGAGTGATTCAGACTTATCAAGTCACGAGAAATGGAGTGAAAGATTTCAGATGGAGTGATTCAGACTTATCAAGTCACAAGAAATGGAGTGAAAGATTTCAGATGGAGTGATTCAGATTTATCAAGTCACAAGAAATGGAGTGAAAGATTTCAGATGGAGTGATTCAGACTTATCAAGTCACAAGAAATGCAGTGAAAGATTTCAGATGGAGTGATTCAGACTTATCAAGTCACAAGAAATGGAGTGAAAGATTTCAGATGGAGTGATTCAGACTTATCAAGTCACAAGAAATGGAGTGAAAGATTTCAGATGGAGTGATTCAGACTTATCAAGTCACCAGAAATGGAGTGAAAGATTTTAGATGGAGTGATTCAGACTTATCAAGTCACGAGAAATGGAGTGAAAGATTTCAGATTGAGTGATTCAGACTTATCAAGTCACGAGAAATGGAGTGAAAGATTTCAGATGGAGTGATTCAGACTTATCAAGTCACGAGAAATGGAGTGAAAGATTTCAGATGGAGTGATTCAGACTTATCAAGTCACAAGAAATGGAGTGAAAGATCAAATGGAGTGATTCAGACTTATCAAGTCACAAGAAATGGAGTGAAAGATTTCAGATGGAGTGATTCAGACTTATCAAGTCACACGAAATGGAGTGAAAGATTTCAGCTGGAGTGATTCAGACTTATCAAGTCACAAGTAATAGAGTGAAAGATTTCAGATGGAGTGATTCAGACTTATCAAGTCACAAGAAATGGGGTGAAAGATTTCAGATGGAGTGATTCAGACTTATCAAGTCACGAGAAATGGAGTGAAAGATTTCAGATGGAGTGATTCAGACTTATCAAGTCACGAGAAATGTAGTGAAAGATTTCAGATGGAGTGATTCAGACTTATCAAGTCACAAGAAATGGAGTGAAAGATTTCAGATGGAGTGATTCAGACTTATCAAGTCACAAGAAATGGAGTGAAAGATTTCAGATGGAGTGATTCAGACTTATCAAGTCACAAGAAATGTAGTGAAAGATTTCAGATGGAGTGATTCAGACTTATCAAGTCACAAGAAATGGAGTGAAAGATCAAATGGAGTGATTCAGACTTATCAAGTCACAAGAAATGGAGTGAAAGATTATAGATGGAAGAAATGGAGTGAAAGATTTCAGATGAAGTGATTCAGACTTATGAAGTCACAAGAACTGGAGTAAAAGATCAAATGGAGTGATTCAGACTTATCAAGTCACAAGAAATGGAGTGAAAGATTTCAGATGGAAGAAATGGAGTGAAAGATTTCAGATGGAGTGATTCAGACTTATCAAGTCACAAGAAATGGAGTGGAAGATTTCAGATGGAGTGATTCAGACTTATCAAGTCACGAGAAATGGAGTGGAAGATTTCAGATGGAGTGATTCAGACTTATCAAGTCACAAGAAATGGAGTGAAAGATTTCAGATGGAGTGATTCAGACTTATCAAGTCACGAGAAATGGAGTGAAAGATTTCAGATGGAGTGATTCAGACTTATCAAGTCACGAGAAATGGAGTGAAAGATTTCAGATGGAGTGATTCAGACTTATCAAGTCACAAGAAATGGAGTGAAAGATTTCAGATGGAGTGATTCAGACTTATCAAGTCACGAGAAATGGAGTGAAAGATTTCAGATGGAGTGATTCAGACTTATCAAGTCACGAGAAATGGAGTGAAAGATTTCAGCTGGAGTGATTCAGACTTATCAAGTCACGAGAAATGGAGTGAAAGATTTCAGATGGAGTGATTCAGACTTATCAAGTCACGAGAAATGGAGTGAAAGATTTCAGATGGAGTGATTCAGACTTATCAAGTCACAAGAAATGGAGTGAAAGATTTCAGATGGAGTGATTCAGACTTATCAAGTCACAAGAAATGGAGTGAAAGATTTCAGATGGAGTGATTCAGACTTATCAAGTCACAAGAAATGGAGTGAAAGATTTCAGATGGAGTGATTCAGACTTATCAAGTCACAAGAAATGGAGTGAAAGATTTCAGATGGAGTGATTCAGACTTATCAAGTCACGAGAAATGGAGTGAAAGATTTCAGATGGAGTGATTCAGACTTATCAAGTCACGAGAAATGGAGTGAAAGATTTCAGATGGAGTGATTCAGACTTATCAAGTCACAAGAAATGGAGTGAAAGATTTCAGATGGAGTGATTCAGATTTATCAAGTCACAAGAAATGGAGTGAAAGATTTCAGATGGAGTGATTCAGACTTATCAAGTCACAAGAAATGGAGTGAAAGATTTCAGATGGAGTGATTCAGACTTATCAAGTCACAAGAAATGGAGTGAAAGATTTCAGATGGAGTGATTCAGACTTATCAAGTCACAAGAAATGGAGTGAAAGATTTCAGATGGAGTGATTCAGACTTATCAAGTCACAAGAAATGGAGTGAAAGATTTCAGATGGAGTGATTCAGACTTATCAAGTCACAAGAAATGGAGTGAAAGATCAAATGGAGTGATTCAGACTTATCAAGTCACAAGAAATGGAGTGAAAGATTTCAGATGGAGTGATTCAGACTTATCAAGTCACAAGAAATGGAGTGAAAGATTTCAGATGGAGTGATTCAGACTTATCAAGTCACAAGAAATGGAGTGAAAGATTTCAGATGGAGTGATTCAGACTTATTAAGTCACAAGAAATGAAGTGAAAGATTTCAGATGGAGTGATTCAGACTTATCAAGTCACAAGAAATGGAGTGAAAGATTTCAGATGGAGTGATTCAAACTTATCAAGTCACAAGAAATGGAGTGATAGATTTCAGATGGAGTGATTCAGACTTATCAAGTCACAAGAAATGGAGTGAAAGATTTCAGATGGAGTGATTCAGACTTATCTAGTCACAAGAAATGGAGTGAAAGATTTCAGATGGAGTGATTCAGACTTATCAAGTCACAAGAAATGGAGTGAAAGATTTCAGATGGAGTGATTCAGACTTATCAAGTCACGAGAAATGGAGTGAAAGATTTCAGATGTAGTGATTATGACTTATCAAGTCACAAGAAATGGAGTGAAAGATTTCAGATGTAGTGATTCAGACTTATCAAGTCACAAGAGATGGAGTGAAAGATTTCAGATGGAGTGATTCAGACTTATCAAGTCACAAGAAATGGAGTGAAAGATTTCAGATGGAGTGATTCAGACTTATCAAGTCACGAGAAATGGAGTGAAAGATTTCAGATGGAGTGATTCAGACTTATCAAGTCACGAGAAATGGAGTGAAAGATTTCAGATGGAGTGATTCAGACTTATCAAGTCACGAGAAATGGAGTGAAAGATTTCAGATGTAGTGATTCAGACTTATCAAGTCACAAGAGATGGAGTGAAAGATTTCAGATGGAGTGATTCAGACTTATCAAGTCACAAGAGATGGAGTGAAAGATTTCAGATGGAGTGATTCAGACTTATCAAGTCACAAGAAATGGAGTGAAAGATTTCAGATGGAGTGATTCAGACTTATCAAGTCACGAGAAATGGAGTGAAAGATTTCAGATGGAGTGATTCAGACTTATCAAGTCACGAGAAATGGAGTGAAAGATTTCAGATGGAGTGATTCAGACTTATCAAGTCACGAGAAATGGAGTGAAAGATTTCAGATGGAGTGATTCAGACTTATCAAGTCACAAGAAATGGAGTGAAAGATTTCAGATGGAGTGATTCAGACTTATCAAGTCACAAGAAATGGAGTGAAAGATTTCAGATGGAGTGATTCAGACTTATCAAGTCACAAGAAATGGAGTGAAAGATTTCAGATGGAGTGATTCAGACTTATCAAGTCACAAGAAATGGAGTGAAAGATTTCAGATGGAGTGATTCAGACTTATCAAGTCACAAGAAATGGAGTGAAAGATTTCAGATGGAGTGATTCAGACTTATCAAGTCACAAGAAATGGAGTGAAAGATCAAATGGAATGATTCAGACTTATCAAGTCACAAGAAATGGAGTGAAAGATTTCAGATGGAGTGATTCAGACTTATCAAGTCACAAGAAATGGAGTGAAAGATTTCAGATGGAGTGATTCAGACTTATCATGTCACAAGAAATGGAGTGAAAGATTTCAGATGGAGTGATTCAGACTTATCATGTCACAAGAAATGGAGTGAAAGATTTCAGATGAAGTGATTCAGACTTATCAAGTCACAAGAAATGGAGTGAAAGATTTCAGATGGAGTGATTCAGACTTATCAAGTCACAAGAAATGGAGTGAAAGATTTCAGATGAAGTGATTCAGACTTATCAAGTCACAAGAAATGGAGTGAAAGATTTCAGATGGAGTGATTCAGACTTATCAAGTCACAAGAAATGGAGTGAAAGATTTCAGATGGAGTGATTCAGACTTATCAAGTCACAAGAAATGGAGTGAAAGATTTCAGATGGAGTGATTCAGACTTATCAAGTCACAAGAAATGGAGTGAAAGATTTCAGATGGAGTGATTCAGACTTATCAAGTCACAAGAAATGGAGTGAAAGATTTCAGATGGAGTGATTCAGACTTATCAAGTCACAAGAAATGGAGTGAAAGATTTCAGATGGAGTGATTCAGACTTATCAAGTCACAAGAAATGGAGTGAAAGATCAAATGCAGTGATTCAGACTTATCAAGTCACAAGAAATGGAGTGAAAGATTTCAGATGGAGTGATTCAGACTTATCAAGTCACAAGAAATGGAGTGAAAGATTTCAGATGGAGTGATTCAGACTTATCAAGTCACAAGAAATGGAGTGAAAGATTTCAGATGGAGTGATTCAGACTTATCAAGTCACGAGAAATGGAGTGAAAGATTTCAGATGGAGTGATTCAGACTTATCAAGTCACGAGAAATGGAGTGAAAGATTTCAGATGGAGTGATTCAGACTTATCAAGTCACGAGAAATGGAGTGAAAGATTTCAGATGGAGTGATTCAGACTTATCAAGTCACGAGAAATGGAGTGAAAGATTTCAGATGGAGTGATTCAGACTTATCAAGTCACAAGAAATGGAGTGAAAGATTTCAGATGGAGTGATTCAGACTTATCAAGTCACAAGAAATGGAGTGAAAGATTTCAGATGGAGTAATTCAGACTTATCAAGTCACAAGAAATGGAGTGAAAGATTTCAGATGGAGTGATTCAGACTTATCAAGTCACAAGAAATGGAGTGAAAGATTTCAGATGGAGTGATTCAGACTTATCAAGTCACAAGAAATGGAGTGAAAGATTTCAGATGGAGTGATTCAGACTTATGAAGTCACAAGAAATGGAGTGAAAGATTTCAGATGGAGTGATTCAGACTTATCAAGTCACAAGAAATGGAGTGAAAGATCAAATGGAATGATTCAGACTTATCAAGTCACAAGAAATGGAGTGAAAGATTTCAGATGGAGTGATTCAGACTTATCAAGTCACAAGAAATGGAGTGAAAGATTTCAGATGGAGTGATTCAGACTTATCATGTCACAAGAAATGGAGTGAAAGATTTCAGATGGAGTGATTTAGACTTATCAAGTCACAAGAAATGGAGTGAAAGATTTCAGATGAAGTGATTCAGACTTATCAAGTCACAAGAAATGGAGTGAAAGATTTCAGATGGAGTGATTCAGACTTATCAAGTCACAAGAAATGGAGTGAAAGATTTCAGATGGAGTGATTCAGACTTATCAAGTCACAAGAAATGGAGTGAAAGATCAAATGGAGTTATTCAGACTTATCAAGTCACAAGAAATGGAGTGAAAGATTTCAGATGGAGTGATTCAGACTTATCAAGTCACAAGAAATGGAGTGAAAGATTTCAGATGGAGTGATTCAGACTTATCAAGTCACAAGAAATGGAGTGAAAGATTTCAGATGAAGTGATTCAGACTTATCAAGTCACAAGAAATGGAGTGAAAGATTTCAGATGGAGTGATTCAGACTTATCAAGTCACAAGAAATGGAGTGAAAGATCAAATGGAGTGATTCAGACTTATCAAGTCACAAGAAATGGAGTGAAAGATTTCAGATGGAGTGATTCAGACTTATCAAGTCACAAGAAATGGAGTGAAAGATTTCAGATGGAGTGATTCAGACTTATCAAGTCACAAGAAATGGAGTGAAAGATTTCAGATGGAGTGATTCAGACTTATTAAGTCACAAGAAATGAAGTGAAAGATTTCAGATGGAGTGATTCAGACTTATCAAGTCACAAGAAATGGAGTGAAAGATTTCAGATGGAGTGATTCAAACTTATCAAGTCACAAGAAATGGAGTGATAGATTTCAGATGGAGTGATTCAGACTTATCAAGTCACAAGAAATGGAGTGAAAGATTTCAGATGGAGTGATTCAGACTTATCTAGTCACAAGAAATGGAGTGAAAGATTTCAGATGGAGTGATTCAGACTTATCAAGTCACAAGAAATGGAGTGAAAGATTTCAGATGGAGTGATTCAAACTTATCAAGTCACCAGAAATTGAGTGAAAGATTTCAGATGGAGTGATTCAGACTTATCAAGTCACGAGAAATGGAGTGAAAGATTTCAGATGGAGTGATTCAGACTTATCAAGTCACGAGAAATGGAGTGAAAGATTTCAGATGGAGTGATTCAGACTTATCAAGTCACAAGAAATGGAGTGAAAGATTTCAGATGGAGTGATTCAGACTTATCAAGTCACAAGAGATGGAGTGAAAGATTTCAGATGGAGTGATTCAGACTTATCAAGTCACAAGAAATGGAGTGAAAGATTTCAGATGGAGTGATTCAGACTTATCAAGTCACGAGAAATGGAGTGAAAGATTTCAGATGTAGTGATTCAGACTTATCAAGTCACAAGAGATGGAGTGAAAGATTTCAGATGGAGTGATTCAGACTTATCAAGTCACAAGAGATGGAGTGAAAGATTTCAGATGGAGTGATTCAGACTTATCAAGTCACAAGAGATGGAGTGAAAGATTTCAGATGGAGTGATTCAGACTTATGAAGTCACAAGAAATGGAGTGAAAGATTTCAGATGGAGTGATTCAGACTTATGAAGTCACAAGAAATGGAGTGAAAGATTTCAGATGGAGTGATTCAGACTTATGAAGTCACAAGAAATGGAGTGAAAGATTTCAGATGGAGTGATTCAGACTTATGAAGTCACAAGAAATGGAGTGAAAGATTTCAGATGGAGTGATTCAGACTTATGAAGTCACAAGAAATGGAGTGAAAGATTTCAGATGGAGTGATTCAGACTTATCAAGTCACAAGAAATGGAGTGAAAGATTTCAGATGGAGTGATTCAGACTTATCAAGTCACAAGAAATGGAGTGAAAGATTTCAGATGGAGTGATTCAGACTTATCAAGTCACAAGAAATGGAGTGAAAGATTTCAGATGGAGTGATTCAGACTTATCAAGTCACAAGAAATGGAGTGAAAGATTTCAGATGGAGTGATTCAGACTTATCAAGTCACAAGAAATGGAGTGAAAGATTTCAGATGGAGTGATTCAGACTTATCAAGTCACAAGAAATGGAGTGAAAGATTTCAGATGGAGTGATTCAGACTTATCAAGTCACAAGAAATGGAGTGAAAGATTTCAGATGGAGTGATTCAGACTTATCAAGTCACAAGAAATGGAGTGAAAGATTTCAGATGGAGTGATTCAGACTTATCAAGTCACAAGAAATGGAGTGAAAGATTTCAGATGGAGTGATTCAGACTTATCAAGTCACAAGAAATGGAGTGAAAGATCACATGGAGTTATTCAGACTTATCAAGTCACAAGAAATGGAGTGAAAGATTTCAGATGGAGTGATTCAGACTTATCAAGTCACAAGAAATGGAGTGAAAGATTTCAGATGGAGTTATTCAGACTTATCAAGTCACAAGAAATGGAGTGAAAGATTTCAGATGGAGTGATTCAGACTTATCAAGTCACAAGAAATGGAGTGAAAGATTTCAGATGGAGTGATTCAGACTTATGAAGTCACAAGAAATGGAGTGAAAGATTTCAGATGGAGTGATTCAGACTTATCAAGTCACCAGAAATGGAGTGAAAGATTTCAGATGGAGTGATTCAGACTTATCAAGTCACGAGAAATGGAGTGAAAGATTTCAGATGGAGTGATTCAGACTTATCAAGTCACCAGAAATGGAGTGAAAGATTTCAGATGGAGTGATTCAGACTTATCAAGTCACGAGAAAAGGAGTGAAAGATTTCAGATGGAGTGATTCAGACTTATCAAGTCACGAGAAATGGAGTGAAAGATTTCAGATGGAGTGATTCAGACTTATCAAGTCACGAGAAATGGAGTGAAAGATTTCAGATGGAGTGATTCAGACTTATCAAGTCACAAGAAATGGAGTGAAAGATTTCAGATGGAGTGATTCAGACTTATCAAGTCACAAGAAATGGAGTGAAAGATTTCAGATGGAGTGATTCAGACTTATCAAGTCACAAGAAATGGAGTGAAAGATTTCAGATGGAGTGATTCAAACTTATCAAGTCACCAGAAATTGAGTGAAAGATTTCAGATGGAGTGATTCAGACTTATCAAGTCACGAGAAATGGAGTGAAAGATTTCAGATGGAGTGATTCAGACTTATCAAGTCACGAGAAATGGAGTGAAAGATTTCAGATGGAGTGATTCAGACTTATCAAGTCACAAGAAATGGAGTGAAAGATTTCAGATGGAGTGATTCAGACTTATCAAGTCACAAGAGATGGAGTGAAAGATTTCAGATGGAGTGATTCAGACTTATCAAGTCACAAGAAATGGAGTGAAAGATTTCAGATGGAGTGATTCAGACTTATGAAGTCACAAGAAATGGAGTGAAAGATTTCAGATGGAGTGATTCAGACTTATCAAGTCACAAGAAATGGAGTGAAAGATTTCAGATGGAGTGATTCAGACTTATCAAGTCACAAGAAATGGAGTGAAAGATTTCAGATGAAGTGATTCAGACTTATCAAGTCACAAGAAATGGAGTGAAAGATTTCAGATGGAGTGATTCAGACTTATCAAGTCACAAGAAATGGAGTGAAAGATCAAATGGAGTGATTCAGACTTATCAAGTCACAAGAAATGGAGTGAAAGATTTCAGATGGAGTGATTCAGACTTATCAAGTCACAAGAAATGGAGTGAAAGATTTCAGATGGAGTGATTCAGACTTATCAAGTCACAAGAAATGGAGTGAAAGATTTCAGATGGAGTGATTCAGACTTATCAAGTCACGAGAAATGGAGTGAAAGATTTCAGATGGAGTGATTCAGACTTATCAAGTCACGAGAAATGGAGTGAAAGATTTCAGATGGAGTGATTCAGACTTATCAAGTCACGAGAAATGGAGTGAAAGATTTCAGATGGAGTGATTCAGACTTATCAAGTCACGAGAAATGGAGTGAAAGATTTCAGATGTAGTGATTCAGACTTATCAAGTCACAAGAGATGGAGTGAAAGATTTCAGATGGAGTGATTCAGACTTATCAAGTCACAAGAGATGGAGTGAAATATTTCAGATGGAGTGATTCAGACTTATCAAGTCACAAGAAATGGAGTGAAAGATTTCAGATGGAGTGATTCAGACTTATCAAGTCACAAGAAATGGAGTGAAAGATTTCAGATGAAGTGATTCAGACTTATCAAGTCACAAGAAATGGAGTGAAAGATTTCAGATGGAGTGATTCAGACTTATCAAGTCAAAAGAGATGGAGTGAAAGATTTCAGATGTAGTGATTCAGACTTATCAAGTCACAAGAGATGGAGTGAAAGATTTCAGATGTAGTGATTCAGACTTATCAAGTCACAAGAAATGGAGTGAAAGATTTCAGATGGAGTGATTCAGACTTATCAAGTCACAAGAAATGGAGTGAAAGATTTCAGATGGAGTGATTCAGACTTATCAAGTCACAAGAAATGGAGTGAAAGATTTCAGATGGAGTGATTCAGACTTATCAAGTCACAAGAAATGGAGTGAAAGATTTCAGATGGAGTGATTCAGACTTATCAAGTCACAAGAAATGGAGTGAAAGATTTCAGATGGAGTCATTCAGACTTATGAAGTCACAAGAAATGGAGTGAAAGATTTCAGATGGAGTGATTCAGACTTATGAAGTCACAAGAAATGGAGTGAAAGATTTCAGATGGAGTGATTCAGACTTATCAAGTCACAAGAAATGGAGTGAAAGATTTCAGATGGAGTGATTCAGACTTATCAAGTCACAAGAAATGAAGTGAAAGATTTCAGATGGAGTGATTCAGACTTATCAAGTCACGAGAAATGGAGTGAAAGATTTCAGATGTAGTGATTCAGACTTATCAAGTCACAAGAAATGGAGTGAAAGATTTCAGATGGAGTGATTCAGACTTATCAAGTCACGAGAAATGGAGTGAAAGATTTCAGATGGAGTGATTCAGACTTATCAAGTCACGAGAAATGGAGTGAAAGATTTCAGATGGAGTGATTCAGACTTATCAAGTCACGAGAAATGGAGTGAAAGATTTCAGATGGAGTGATTCAGACTTATCAAGTCACGAGAAATGGAGTGAAAGATTTCAGATGTAGTGATTCAGACTTATCAAGTCACAAGAGATGGAGTGAAAGATTTCAGATGGAGTGATTCAGACTTATCAAGTCACAAGAGATGGAGTGAAAGATTTCAGATGGAGTGATTCAGACTTATCAAGTCACAAGAAATGGAGTGAAAGATTTCAGATGGAGTGATTCAGACTTATCAAGTCACAAGAAATGGAGTGAAAGATTTCAGATGAAGTGATTCAGACTTATCAAGTCACAAGAAATGGAGTGAAAGATTTCAGATGGAGTGATTCAGACTTATCAAGTCAAAAGAGATGGAGTGAAAGATTTCAGATGTAGTGATTCAGACTTATCAAGTCACAAGAGATGGAGTGAAAGATTTCAGATGGAGTGATTCAGACTTATCAAGTCACAAGAAATGGAGTGAAAGATTTCAGATGGAGTGATTCAGACTTATCAAGTCACAAGAAATGGAGTGAAAGATTTCAGATGGAGTGATTCAGACTTATCAAGTCACAAGAAATGGAGTGAAAGATTTCAGATGGAGTGATTCAGACTTATCAAGTCACAAGAAATGGAGTGAAAGATTTCAGATGGAGTGATTCAGACTTATCAAGTCACAAGAAATGGAGTGAAAGATTTCAGATGGAGTCATTCAGACTTATGAAGTCACAAGAAATGGAGTGAAAGATTTCAGATGGAGTGATTCAGACTTATGAAGTCACAAGAAATGGAGTGAAAGATTTCAGATGGAGTGATTCAGACTTATCAAGTCACAAGAAATGGAGTGAAAGATTTCAGATGGAGTGATTCAGACTTATCAAGTCACAAGAAATGGAGTGAAAGATTTCAGATGGAGTGATTCAGACTTATCAAGTCACAAGAAATGGAGTGAAAGATTTCAGATGGAGTGATTCAGACTTATCAAGTCACAAGAAATGGAGTGAAAGATTTCAGATGGAGTGATTCAGACTTATCAAGTCACAAGAAATGGAGTGAAAGATTTCAGATGGAGTGATTCAGACTTATCAAGTCACAAGAAATGGAGTGAAAGATTTCAGATGGAGTGATTCAGACTTATCAAGTCACAAGAAATGGAGTGAAAGATTTCAGATGGAGTGATTCAGACTTATCAAGTCACAAGAAATGGAGTGAAAGATCAAATGGAGTGATTCAGACTTATCAAGTCACAAGAAATGGAGTGAAAGATTTCAGATGGAGTGATTCAGACTTATCAAGTCACAAGAAATGGAGTGAAAGATTTCAGATGGAGTGATTCAGACTTATCAAGTCACAAGAAATGGAGTGAAAGATTTCAGATGGAGTGATTCAGACTTATCAAGTCACATAAAATGAAGTGAAAGATTTCAGATGGAGTGATTCAGACTTATCAAGTCACAAGAAATGGAGTGAAAGATTTCAGATAGAGTGATTCAGACTTATCAAGTCACAAGAAATGGAGTGAAAGATCAAATGGAGTGATTCAGACTTATCAAGTCACAAGAAATGGAGTGAAAGATTTCAGATGGAGTGATTCAGACTTATCAAGTCACAAGAAATGGAGTGAAAGATTTCAGATGGAGTTATTCAGACTTATCAAGTCACAAGAAATGGAGTGAAAGATTTCAGATGGAGTGATTCAGACTTATCAAGTCACAAGAAATGGAGTGAAAGATTTCAGATGGAGTGATTCAGACTTATCAAGTCACAAGAAATGAAGTGAAAGATTTCAGATGGAGTGATTCAGACTTATCAAGTCACGAGAAATGGAGTGAAAGATTTCAGATGTAGTGATTCAGACTTATCAAGTCACAAGAAATGGAGTGAAAGATTTCAGATGGAGTGATTCAGACTTATCAAGTCACAAGAAATGGAGTGAAAGATTTCAGATGGAGTGATTCAGACTTATCAAGTCACAAGAAATGGAGTGAAAGATTTCAGATGGAGTGATTCAGACTTATCAAGTCACAAGAAATGGAGTGAAAGATTTCAGATGGAGTGATTCAGACTTATCAAGTCACAAGAAATGGAGTGAAAGATCACATGGAGTTATTCAGACTTATCAAGTCACAAGAAATGGAGTGAAAGATTTCAGATGGAGTGATTCAGACTTATCAAGTCACAAGAAATGGAGTGAAAGATTTCAGATGGAGTGATTCAGACTTATGAAGTCACAAGAAATGGAGTGAAAGATTTCAGATGGAGTGATTCAGACTTATCAAGTCACAAGAAATGGAGTGAAAGATTTCAGATGGAGTGATTCAGACTTATCAAGTCACAAGAAATGGAGTGAAAGATTTCAGATGGAGTGATTCAGACTTATCAAGTCACAAGAAATGAAGTGAAAGATTTCAGATGGAGTGATTCAGACTTATCAAGTCACAAGAAATGGAGTGAAAGATTTCAGATAGAGTGATTCAGACTTATCAAGTCACAAGAAATGGAGTGAAAGATCAAATGGAGTGATTCAGACTTATTAAGTCACAAGAAATGGAGTGAAAGATTTCAGATGGAGTGATTCAGACTTATCAAGTCACAAGAAATGGAGTGAAAGATCAAATGGAGTGATTCAGACTTATCAAGTCACAAGAAATGGAGTGAAAGATTTCAGATGGAGTGATTCAGACTTATCAAGTCACAAGAAATGGAGTGAAAGATTTCAGATGGAGTGATTCAGACTTATCAAGTCACAAGAAATGGAGTGAAAGATTTCAGATGGAGTGATTCAGACTTATCAAGTCACAAGAAATGGAGTGAAAGATTTCAGATGAAGTGATTCAGACTTATCAAGTCACAAGAAATGGAGTGAAAGATTTCAGATGGAGTGATTCAGACTTATCAAGTCACAAGAAATGGAGTGAAAGATTTCAGATGGAGTGATTCAGACTTATCAAGTCACAAGAAATGGAGTGAAAGATTTCAGATGGAGTGATTCAGACTTATCAAGTCACGAGAAATGGAGTGAAAGATTTCAGATGTAGTGATTCAGACTTATCAAGTCACAAGAAATGGAGTGAAAGATTTCAGATGGAGTGATTCAGACTTATCAAGTCACAAGAGATGGAGTGAAAGATTTCAGATGGAGTGATTCAGACTTATCAAGTCACGAGAAATGAAGTGAAAGATTTCAGATGGAGTGATTCAGACTTATGAAGTCACAAGAAATGGAGTGAAAGATTTCAGATGGAGTGATTCAGACTTATCAAGTCACAAGAAATGGAGTGAAAGATTTCAGATGGAGTGATTCAGACTTATCAAGTCACAAGAAATGGAGTGAAAGATCAAATGGAGTGATTCAGACTTATCAAGTCACAAGAAATGGAGTGAAAGATTTCAGATGGAGTGATTCAGACTTATCAAGTCACAAGAAATGGAGTGAAAGATTTCAGATGGAGTGATTCAGACTTATCAAGTCACAACAAGAAATGGAGTGAAAGATTTCAGATGGAGTGATTCAGACTTATCAAGTCACAAGAAATGGAGTGAAAGATTTCAGATGGAGTGATTCAGACTTATCAAGTCACAAGAAATGGAGTGAAAGATTTCAGATGGAGTGATTCAGACTTATCAAGTCACAAGAAATGGAGTGAAAGATTTCAGATGGAGTGATTCAGACTTATCAAGTCACAAGAAATGGAGTGATTCAATCAAGTCACAAGAAATGGAGTGAAATTTCAGATGGAGTGATTCATTCTTATCAAGTCACAAGAATTTCAGATGGAGTGATTCATTCTTATCAAGTCACATTTCAGATGGAGTGATTCTTATCAAGTCACAGGAGTGATTCTTATCAAGTCACAAGAAATGGAGTGATTCAGATTCAGACTTATCAAGTCACAAGAAATGGAAGAAAGAAATGGAGTGAAACGTGTCATCCGATCTTTATCCATTGTAGTAGCTAGAGACCAAATGGACTGAAAGATTTCAGCACATAAACACATCTCTTATCAACTCACAAACAAAACAAGGTTGTCAGAAGTGGGATTTGAACCCACGCCCTCTCATGAGGACCAGAACTTGAGTCTGGCGCCTTAGACCACTCGGCCATCCTAACTTGTAATTAAAAGTCAAAAACAATAGTTCCCCATCTCTATCCATTATAGTAGCTAGAGATCAAATGGAGTGAAAGATATCAGCCCTGTGATGACCAGAACTTGAGTTTGGCGCCTTAGACCACTCGACCATCCTGACTTGTAATTAAAAAAAAGTCAAAACAATAGTTCCCCATCTTTATAGTAGCTTGAACCCACACCCTCTCACGAGGACTAGAACTTGAGTCTGGCACCTTAGACCACTCAACCATCCTGACTTATAATCGAAAGTCAAAAACAATAGTTCCCCATCTTTATCCATTATAGTAGCTAAAATGCAATGGTGTGAAAGAATTCGGCTCATCAACACATCTATTATCAGCCCACAAAAGTACAGTTAGTATTAAATTAATTTCACACCCTCTCACGATGACCAAAACTTGGGTCTGTCGCCTTAGACTACTTGGCCATCTTGACTTTCATTTTTTTCAAGGATTTTTAACTAATGCCCTTTCATAAATAGTACTAAACTTAGGGACAGGTAGATGTTGCTCAACACTACTAATAAGACTTTTTCGAATTGAGTGCCTAGTAGGTAAATAGTGTAAAGTATGAACATCGATCTTAGAGAAAAGGGCTCCTCCATACTCATGAGGATTACCCTACGGCCTTTTAAGGGGTCACAGGAACTCGAGGCACATTTAACACAAAGTTAATTATGGACCTAGATAAAACGTAGAGCTAAAAGTACCGAAAACCTTTTAGTTTATGAACCTTGAAGAGTTTGAATACTCCTTGAAGGAGGTATGATAGGGTTTAGATATAGCAGTTAGCACATACCATAAACCATAATTTGGCTAACTCTTAAGAACGGTATGAGTACATAGTTTCAGGTTCCATGTATAGGAATAAGTTTGACGAGAGCCTACATGTTGGTGTTTCCTGAGTATTTTTAATACTCACTCTTACTACACTTTATTTTTTTCAGGTGACCAATAGATCACTAATCATGGTGGAAATGTACGAGGTTGAGTGGTCTAAGGTGCTAGACTCAAGTTTTGATTCTCGTGAGAGGGAGCGAGTTCAAATCTAATTAATTATACTTTTTCAATCTCTTTGTGGGCTAATAATAGATGTGTTGATGGGCTGAATTCTTTCACTCCATTGAATTCTAACTCTTACAGAAAAGACGCTATAAAAAGTCTCAGACTTTTAATAATATGGGCTGTCATGACGTACGAAAAACAGACATGTCCTCATCTCCTATCGTTAACCAAAAAGAGATGACACACATGTATGACTAAAAACCTTTGAAACTCAACTCGAGCAACACAATCCAAAGGCTATCTCGAGATGCTCTTCTTTAATCATGCAGACCTCATGTCCACGGAGCTAGCAAAGAAATCAATCCTCACAAATTATTATTCACTATACAGACACACCGAAGTTGAAGAACAATTCTCACAAACTACAAGTAGGTTGCTTACTGTGTATTTTTATAGTCATTCTTGCTATTCTTTATTTTTAAGATGGATCGTGGTTGGATAGTCGTTTATAAGCTTTGAATTCTTAATATATTTTTGCTTTCTAATATTTGAATTATTCTTTAAGTCAAATGTTTTATTTCAAAGAAAAAAAAAATTATCATCCTTTTTCACTCGAGTCTAGACTTCCATGATTTAAAGCCTCAAAAAGAGGTATGTTACAATAGGTGGTACGCAACTATAAAGGATCATTGTAATTAATATGTATATACTTGTTTCATAGTTTTAAATGTTGTGTCACCTCTTCGTTTTCTAAGAATAAAATCGTTATTATAATTTTCATAAGTCTCATGTTAGTACATTATAACGATCTTAAGTTTTCTACTTAATTTAAGGTCACTACTTGTTCATTTAAACTTTCATAAAACATAACTTTCATTTTGAACACAGTCATGTACTTATGTGTTCGAAAACATTTTTAAAACGGCACAAAAAAAAACTAAATAAAATAAATGAATGATTAAATTAAAAACATCATATTCTAGCTTAAGTCTAAGAAAAATAAATGTGACTACCCTATGCATGTGTCATGGTCTCAAGTTGCGCGTCAACCAAGGAATGACTTATGTGTTCAAAAACTATGTCATATTCTCAAGTTAAAATAAATTGTGCCCCTTTCCCCTCCATCTCACTCTATACCTTTTAAGGTTTGAACCAAGGCACACAAAGTTGTATTAGCAATCAATTCATCCTCTTGGCTGACAAAGTTATGACATTGTTTTGGTAGTAATCACTTGTATACATCATGGTGTTTCCTGGTTTGTTAGTCCTCTCTTCCATAATTTTATCTACATTATACGGCACGATGAGTCTCGACGGGTGGTTGTCAGTGCCATGCTCATCATGAGGTAACTTAACTATCTTTTCTTCTTCTCCCTCGTTTTCCCTAAGTCTCATGTTATTTTTCTTTGCAGGTGGATTCTGTGAGGTGCGGTTGAAGGTCGTTGGCGTATTCTTGGTGTTGGGGAAACGTGTAAGGTGAGGGTGCGAGAATTCCGGTGAGTCTCACCACTTCTTTCCGGTGACCTCATTACATACATGATGATTCGTGGCTCGAGCCTCTCGAAAATTGGATTATTACAAGCTCATTAGTCAAGTTTTGAAATCAACACTTAAGGGAATTACTCCTTATTTGATAAGTTCTCCAAAAAGGCAAGCATATTGAATTGGATACAAAATTCATTCTCATTCACACAAATTAAAGAACAAGCCCTCTAAGTCACGAGATCATAATTCACTCAAGATTAATGTTAAGTTGCATATGGTCATTTTTTGAAATATTAATCTTCTCAATTAACAAATTTATAAAAAGAGATTAAATGTTTGTGGCTCAATCTTATACAAATTCATGGTATAGGATATCATTATTCACATATCTCCATATGAACAATTTAGATTCAATCTTATTCATATACTATAAACTACTTTGATTACTATTTGAAAATGAACATCTCATATATAAACCGCAATCCTCGACGTGAGTACCACCAATAATGAACGTATAATAACCACTCCTTCCTCAATGACACACAAATTGAACAATCTGCTAGCATTCTTCTATTGGAAGCTTAATTTTAAGGCAACACCATGTTTGGGATTGGTTGGATCAAAAAATGGTAACATTTGGTATCTTCCCACATCATTATCTAACATGTAGATTGTTTATCAAATTTCTTTAGGCTGATGGATGCAACATCTGTCATTTCTAGTTTTTAATGAAATCCTCAGGTTCTTCTATCTTTTCCTTTGAAGTTTAGGCTTCCAAAAATACATTATTTTTTAAAATTTGCAAATGACAAGATCTAGATATATCCAATGAGAATGCCGGAGGGTGGGGATTTAGAAGGAAATAAACAATGATAATACGCCTACACATTATCACAAATATGGTAACTACTCAGAGTCTTACTAACGTCTCATGTTCATCTATAATGCATAAATATAATTCTTTCATGAACATTATTTATAACGTAAATTTTGAAAAAAAGCTTAAAACAATTTCTCCTCTAAAAAACACATTCATAGTCTTGCGTGTTTAAATACGAAATACTGAACTTTAGAGAAAATAAAAGCAATACAAAATAATTTAAAACAATGAAATGCATAATAGCCTATTCTCACTTGAACCTAGAAATTTAAATATGAATCTACCATATGCACATGCCACAGTCTCTGCTCGTGATGTCGTCGTCGTCCGTACACGTGCGCCTTGCCTTTACCTGAAAAATGATGTAGCACACGGCTTAAGTATTTCGAAGAATACTTAAGCCGTTCCACAGTGCCACAGTCTACCCTATGCACGTGCCACAGTCTCTGCTCGCGATGTCGTCGTCGTCCGTACAAGTGCGCCTTGCCTTTACCTGAAAAATGATGTAGCACACGGCTTAAGTATTTCGAAGAATACTTAGTAAGTGGCCCCACTATAGGGGGTCATGCAAATGCAAACAAATGCAATCATGATTTAGGGATCTATCTCTAACGTCATTGGGGTGGCCTCCAGTTTCAGACAAATTGGATGTGTAGTACTTCCCTACACACGACTCACACGTGCGAATGTGAATCCCAATGGCGCTCGCACACCCCCTGGACCCTCTGGTCAAGCTAATCTGTAGCGACGTCCGGAGGACAGCGGAGCCCCATAGTGTCATGCGCCTCATGAACACCACCATCATACGGTGCGTATTCGCACTGTCACACTCATCATCATGTGGTGCGTATTTGCACTCATCATCATGTTGTGTGCATTCGCATTCATCATCATATTGTGTGCTTTCGCACTCATCCTCATATTCTGCGCGTCCTCTCTCATCATCTTTAGGGCAAGTAGCCCTATGCTTATGAATATACAATATGCATGAGGTTCCTCTAAATCTATTGTAATGTCTCTTCTGACACAACTCTTCAGTCTCATCTCTTTGTTACTCTAGGTAACACATACTCGTGGATATTTTTATATTAATATCATTTTCATGCTCTTAGGATTGTGTCATATGTCGATCTAATGACTTGATGCAATATGGCACTCATCATCATATAACATGCTCAATATGGAAAACATCATCATATTAAGGTAGACGTCACACAATCATCATACTCATCATATTGCCATAAAGTACATCATGCATATCAAGTACGTCATTCATCGAAATATATATACACTATGCACATCATCAAGTATCATAACTCACACATCATCATAACTCGTACATCATCATATACTAGTATACGACATCATACGATACAACTCATACATCATCATAACTCATACATCGTCATATACTAACATACGACATCATACGATACAGTTCATACATCATCATATACTAAAATACGACATCGTACAACCCAATTCATACGTCATCATAGCTCATACAATTTTTAGTCTATCCTACCGTAATGCCACTTACTTAGTTAGCCTTAGCCGAATTTCTATCTAACTCCAAATTTGCTTGCTTTCATTCTTCAAATTTGTTCTCACTTATATTTAAGCCTCACCCATTTTGAACATAAACTTAATTGCCTCAGTAAAAAAATCGAATTCCACATTTCATTTTTTCTAAATTGTGTTTTGTAGTAAGTAGAAATAATAATAATAATAATTTCTCACTCTTCATTTTCCTTCTATTCCATATTTCTCATTTTTTTTTCCTTCTCTTTGTATTTAGTCTGTTTTTATTTTAACTTCCATTTTCCTTCTCTCTCACACTCTGTTTCTCTCCTCCTATTTTATTTTTGTTAGGTTTACATTACTTTTGACGGTTTGAATCGATTCTTAAATTAAAGGACAATGAAAGAGAGAATTTCATATCTTCCATTTTTTTTTCTTTTCTCTATATTTCTTCTTAAATTCTGTTCACAATTATCTTTGGCCAATTTTAATCGATTCTTGAATTAGAATAACAAAACAGAATTTCATATCTCCCATTTTTTCTTACACCTGTGCTTCCTCTATTTTTTCTTTTATTGTGACAGTTATCTTTGGCCAATTTTAATAGGCTCTTATTTCTTTTTTACAATTTTAATGTTGTAAGTAACCAAAGAGTCACGCTCAACCCTCTCCCTTTTCTTTTCTCGTCGAGCGGTTTCACCTCTTCGCCCTACGGATCTCAGGTCTTCGCCCCTCTCCTTTCTTTGTCTCGTGTCTTCGACCCTCTCCTTTGTCGAGCGTCTTCGCCTCTTTGCCCTTTCTGACTGGACTGACTCTCAGGGTCAATCTCCTCCGGAGCATGCTGCATAGCCACTCATTCGTCCTGACCAAATAGTCGAATCTATCTCTCAGTGATTCTTTTCTCCACTAAGAACCCCTTCCCAACCAGCCCGCCCGATCGATTTTGTAAGGCTAATTCAAAGGGGTGAATCTGGTCCGAAGTTGTCGGAACGAATCGTTTGCTTTATCGAAGCTTTATTAGGGGGTCTTGGTTGGCCATTTTCAACCATTACAGCAGGCGTCGACCAGCTTTGCGATACGGACGGACACAAAAAAGAACGCAGGCAGCGGAAATGCAAAAGAGAAGAGAAAAGATTCCCGACCCAGAGCATCTTATTGACTCAACCACAAATCTGTGGATACTGATTTTCTATAACTACTAAAATGATATTAAAAATCTAAATAATTGAAATAGGATAAAAGAGAAAGAAGATCTAACTTACCCGATGAACTTTTCTATCTCTTTCATCTTGTTGAATATGCTTAAAACACCTATTTTTCTTTTTCTCTCTACAAGTAAATCTAAGGATCTATTTCTTTCATTTTCTTTTTCCAAAAATGGCAACATCTCTCATGGAAATTTACCATGTTTTGTTTTTTTTTTTTTTTCAGAATTGTCTGACCGTTGAGGAGGTGTTGAGGAGAGATATTTGGGGAAGGAGTTGCTTGAGATTGATGGAGTGATTGTATGAGTTACAATTTTATTATTACTTATTTATTTATTCTATTTTATTTTATTTTTACCGTTGTTGCAGATACTATTGGTAGAATTCAAGTTTCAGGTAAATAGTTAATAAAGTAAAATTTAATGAAATAGTTTTGGTGGAGGTTGGATTTCTCTATTTTTGGTGGAAAACATCCAAATAGACCTACAGAGTGATGATAGATTTTGAATTCCAACGACAAGGAGTTTCTGTATCAGTTTACTGCGATACGAATTTGAAAATTCAGCCTTTCAATTGAATGCTAGCTAGCCCACATTCATGAGATAGAATTGGATTTTAAGCTAGCATTAAGAAAGTAGAGTAACGTCGACCTAGGTCAATCAAGTAAGCGACTCTACTATTGACATGTGTTAAAGATCACCTGTTTTAGATTACTGTTCGTTAATGTTTCTCGTTAAATCTTAGGAGTTGATTTAGTTTTGATTTGTTTAGGTTACTAGATTTTCGACGAATTTTTAGGTAGATTTTCTAAATATCTTTCATATTCTCTCTATATATAGAGCCTTCTTGCTCTTTGCAATATATCTTCCCATCAACCATTCAATCACTCGTTCTTTCCCTAACAAATTGGTATGAAAGTCATCTTCTTAAGGGATCTGTGAGATTAAAATGGGAGGAGAATCCAGTTTTTAGTTGTTGCACCACCCATCTTCGATGGAGACAATTATCAAATGTGGGCAATTCATATGAAGACTTATCTGGAGGCTTTGGATCTTTGGGAAGCAATAGAAGAGGATTACGAGGTCCCTTCACTTCCAGCAAATCCTACTGTAGCACAAATCAAATGCAAAAGCTTGCCTATTTTGCCTATTTGCAGCTGTATTTCAAAAGATCTTCATGCAAATAATGTCCCTCGAAACAGTAAAGGAAATTTGGGATTACCTCAAGGTTGAATATGAAGGAGATGAGAGGATTCGTGAAATGAAAGTCCTGAATTTGATTAGGGATTTTGAGTTGTAGAAGATGAAGAAGTCTGAGTCGGTGAATGAGTACTCTGACAGACTTCTCAGCATTGCAAACAAGGTGAGATTGCTTGGTTCTATGTTAAATGATTCCAAGATCTTTGAAAAGCTGCTGATCACCATTCCAGAGAAGTTTGAAGCCACCATTACTACTCTGGAGAATACTAAAGACCTGTCAAAGATTTCTCTTACAGAGCTTGAATGTTTTACAAGCACAAGAGCAAAGGAGGTCTATGAGGCAAGAAGGGGTGATTGAAGGTGCCTTACCTGTTAAGCATCAAGACAACAGCAAGTATAACAACAAGAAAATTTTCAAAAACCAATCGACGAATGGAGATTCATCTGTCAATTATTAGAAGACAAAAGGAGGAGGTTCCAGAAAATTCTATCCACCTTGCCACCATTGTGAGAAGAAAGGTCTTCCACTGTACAAGTGTTTGAGAAGACCGGACGCCAAATGCTCCAAATGCAATCAACTTGGACATAAAGCTGTGATCTACAAAGTCAAAGGTCAGGTGAAAGAAGTAGATGCACAGGAAGGTGATCAAGAAGAAGAAGATCAATTTTTTGTGGTCACTTGTTTCTCAGGCAAAGAAACAAGCGAGAGCTGTTTGATTGACAATAGGTGCACAAATCATATGACATATGACAAGGAGTTTTTTGAGGAATTAGGAGACACTGAAGTCAAGAGAGTGAGGATTCGAAATGGTGAACACTTGGAAGTCAAGGGAAAAGGCACGGTAGCTATAACAAGCTATGAAGGTACAAAATTGATTCCAGATGTTTTATTTGTACCTAAAATTTATTAGTTACTTGATATGGGCTATAAAGTGTTGTTCGAGAATAAACAGTGCTTGATAAGAGATGATAGTGGCAAAGACTTGTTCAATGTCAAAATGAAAGGAAAAAAACTTTGCTCTAAATCCGATGGAAAAAGGGCAGATGACTTTTATATCCAGAGCTAGTACCACTAAGATTTGGCACAAAAGACTTGGACACTTTCATCATCAAGGTTTGCTTTAGATGCAGTCAAAGAAGCTGGTAGAAGGACTCGCTGACATTGATAATGACATGCCTCTTTACCGTGTTTGTAATTTTGGGAAGCAACCTAGCAACCCTTTCCTAAACAGGCATGGAGAGCCTCGAAAAAGCTGCAACTGGTTCATGCTAATCTTTGTGGTCCTCAACGAACACCATCATTAAATGGTAATCTTTATTACATTATTTTTATTGATGATCTAACAACAATGTGTTGGATCTTCTTGCTAAAGAAAAAGTCAGAAGTTGCGGGTGTATTTTGGAAATTCAAAGATAGAGTTAAGAATGAAAGTGCATGCTTGACTATAAGATCAGATAATGGCAAGCAGTATACTTCATAAATTTTTAACAGGTTTTATGAAGAGGCTGGAATTGAACATCAATTGACAACACCATACACTCCTCAACAGAATGGCGTCAATGAAAGGAGGAATAGATTCATAATGGAGATGACGAGATGCATGCTTTATGAGAAGAATCTTCCAAAACGTTTTTGGGGAGAAGCAGCAAACACTGCAGTGTACTTGCAAAATCAAATTTCAACAAAAGCTATGAAGGACCTGACACCATTTGAAGCTTGCATGTTAGAAAACTTTGAAGATGAACAACTAGAAGAGTCTGAAGATGAACGACAAGAAAAGTCTGAAGATGAACGACAAGATGCTTTGGTTGATGATGCATTTGTCAGAGGTACAAGGTTGTTGTTTGATATTTATCAAAGGTGTAATGTAGCTGTTTGTGAGCTTGCAGGGTTCCATGATGCAAAAAAAATAGTTAGCATTGGATGGCTGCAATGTATGAGGAGCTTTCGATGATCGAGAAAGACAAAACCTGGGAGTTGGTTAATCGACCTCTAAACAGAAAGATAATTGGAGTAAGATGGGTGTTTAGGAAAAAGCTTGGAGTTTGCATCTAAATAAGAAGGAGTGTTAGACATCATCTGTTTTAGATTGTTGTCAGTTAGATTTTCTGTTAATGTTTCTGATTAAATCTTAGGAGTTATTTAGTTTTGATTTGTTTACGGGTTGGTTACCAGATTTCTTGCTCTTTATAATATATCTTCCTATCAACCATTCAATCACTCATTCTTTCACTAGCAACATAATTGGATGAATTGAAGGATGTATGAACGACATGTACTCTGTGACCCCTTCATGTATCGTATTTTATGACTATTATGATGTGAATTATGTTATATAATGTTATTGTTTATGTTATGCCAAAACTATGTAATAGTGTATTATGACTTAAGTTATGCTATGATATGTCATGCACACCATGTTAGCATGTTTGTTTTCGGGACTGTGAAATGTTGATGTGCCAAGAATGTACTCAAGAAAATGTTTATGAAAGAACAAAGGTACGATTTGCATATTATATGATTTAAAGTTATGGGGACCTCATGCATTTTTGTTTGTAATATGCATGGGCTACTTCCCTGTTATGATTAGTACAAATGCATACTTTACAACATTTATGTTTGTCATGAGATTATGATACTGGATTGTGTACACCACAATACTATACGAGATCCTTTCCCTTCGTGGCTTCGACAGTGTGACTGCGCGCTAGCTGAAAGGTAGGCCCAAAAGGGTACGTATACACGTGTCTGATGGGTCCATGTACGCGTACGTGGACCTTATGTAGAGAAGTATCACACATCTTATGTTATCGCGAACCTGAAAGCATAGCTCCAGGTCATGAAATGATTTTTATGAAAGGATAGGTCCCTCCATTATTGCTTGTGTATGCATTTCCTAACTCCAATATTGGGGTTGGGTCACTTATTGACTATTTCTTAAAATACTCAAGTCACTTGCTACTTTTATTTTTTACATAACGGTAAGGCGCTCTTTTACGGTTGACAACTTCGCGGTTACAACTATAGGATCAAAGATTGGGTAGTTACATGATGCATATTACTTTTTGTGTAAATCAAGACAATTAATTATATTTCCCTTGTTTTATCAAAATCTTTCTTTATTTATTTTTCCACCACATTATTTTAACGACTTTATAATAAACGTGTAAGTCCATAGCTTCGTAATGAAGAATTTTAAATAAAATTTTCTCGCATTCTAAATATGTTATGCATGTAAGTGGTGACCTTGAATTCAATATAAAATTAGAGTCGTTATAGTTGGTATTAGAACTCTAGGCTTATAGATTTTGTAGACTAGTCGTAGTAGGCTTAGAATGTTTTTATGGCCTTGTAGCGAACGCTTCTTCACCAACAGGTATATCCTATGAAAAATAATAAATGATAGCTCATATGTTTTTTTTTAATGACTTATGGAATGTGAGTATTTAAGGTTTTTTAATATTAGTATCCACATGAACGACGATTTCAATGAAATGCCTGAGCCACAAACTCACTAAATAGACTCTGTTACTCATGAAATTTTAATAGAAGGTTTAATATGAGAACATGTATAAAATTTGGTCATAATTTAGTCATGCCAGGCATGACATTTGATGAGGAATATTATGTTATGGTTTAAAGGGATTGTGCAAAGTTTTCAAGACCATTGAAATAGGCTGAGGATTTAAACTAAGATTTCGTGGGATAAATTACTAAAATACCTCGGTAAGAATTCTAAATGTTTTCAAAATCCTATAGGACTTCAAATGTTACCAAAAAAAAATTATATGAGAGTCATTTATGACCTTAAGAGTAAGTATGCAAGATCTCAAGGGATTAAAACATCTTTGAGGTATGAACGAAGAGGAAAATTATGAAATTACCTCTAAGGGTTCTTTAGAAGACATCAAAGTTTTATGAATACCAAATAACAAGATTCTTATAAAATATTTATACATGTAAAAAAAAATATTTATAACTCATATAGATTAGAGCTTACATGTTAAGAACTTTATATGGGTGGTGTAGTTGGTACCAACAAGTACGAAAGTGATGGTGTTTTACAAAGGAAAGGGACAGACAAGTTATCGTAGGTCGTTAGAAATTATTGATTTGTCAACAAGTGAGAGTCATATGATAAATTTATGACGAACCAAGGCCCGTAAGATTGTTGCAACCTTTGAGTGTTCCATACTTGAAATAGGAAAATATAGCAATAGAATTTCATCATAGGCTTACCAAGAATTCTGAAAGAATATACGATAATATTGATGATCATTAACAAACTTACCAAGTCCGTACACTTCTTTCTAGGAGAGGATTCTTATACTCTAGAAAGTTAGACATAACTAGACATAAAAGATATTGTTAGATTGTATGGAGTTGAGGATTCTTATACTCTAGAAAGTTAGACATAACTAGACATAAAAGATATTGTTAGATTGTATGGAGTGTCGGAGACAATGTAGTCAAAATAGAAAGGTTCCCATCCAATTGCTAGCGCAATCTTTAGGAAGCCTAGGGCACCCAATTGAATTTTAACACTATTTTCTTTTTACCAACAAACAAACGAGCGAACGCATGAGTTAAATGTTAGAAGGCATGTTAGGTGCATGTGTGTTGAATTTCTCAAATGGTCTATGTACCTCATGGAGTTCATGTATAGTAATAATGATATGAATCCAACAACTGATCACGTGCATGTACCCGAAGGACCGATTACAAGAAGCAAGGTTAAGAAGATTCAAGAGGCCTATACATTGCATCTTCAAAAGCTAGCTAGTGTACCGGTTGAAAGAAAGACTTTTGAGCCCAAAAATCTTTATAGCATTAACATATCAAATCAAGAAGATAATGAAGTGGCTGATATTGGAAAGTAATTAGAAGATTTGCGTTTGGTAGTTGAATTACCAATTAAGGAAATTATTAATGACTTATTTGATTCATTTTATATTTAATAGCATTTATTAATAGTTTGTATGAATTGCCTTATATTCTTCAATTTGTATTTAATAGCATTTATTAGCATTTCAATTTGTATTTAATAGCATTTATTAGCATTTAGTGGTTGGTGGCTGAACTTTATTTTGTTAGGGTTATCTTCTGGGTCATTTAAAGGCATGTAATATTCATGTTTGGGGGATTTTGGTTGAATACAGAAAAAAACCTTTGTGTTTTCTTGATACCCTTTTGGTGTTATTCTTTTTCAAACCTTGCTTTAGGTTTGATGTTTAAACCGATTCATTGAATTAGTTTTGATCAAGCTAATTCTGGAGTGAATTGTCTTGGTATCTAAGAGTGACCATCATAGATTCCAAGTTCGATCTAAGAGTCATTCATCTTCTAACCAGCTCTTGGTTGGAATCAATCCGTTAAGTTAGCTTTCTCTGTGAGCGTTTTGCAAGGATTCTAGAAGGACCACTAGCTTTGCAAATTCCAGCATTGTAGGCGCTTATCAAATAACTTTCTAGAAACTATCAACAGGTTATAGTTCGAGGCTCTTTATATGAGTAACCATTTGTGAAATAGATAAACACAAATCATTAGGGACGAGTTGACTCAAGCCACCAATGAGGTCGTGCTAAATATCAAGATAAGAGTGCGCACGACTCAAGGTAGACAAAATAATTACGCTAACGTGAGGCTTAGAGACTTAAAGGTTGAAGTAGGTGACGAGGTACTTTTGAAAATTTACTAGCTTTCTTCTCGTGCATAAGCTTTTATAATGTCAACATTCTAAGACTCTCTTTGTAGAAAGGTTTTAATGTTCAGTCTAATACATAATAAATTTTAGAGAAATAGTTTTGCAAAAATTTAAACATGTCATTAGATCTTTAGCACGAGAATGAAGTCATGTTGTTGGAATTCTCTATTACTGATGAAATAATAAAAATAAATAAATAAATAAATAAATAAAGGAAAACCAGAAAACGAGAAAAAAAAAAAAACAAAAAAAACAAAAACTCAGTCGCCGGAAAACCCGCGAGTTTTCCGGCGACTGCCGAGTTTCGCGGAACCCACGCGAAATGACGGCCACAGCACGCCCAACCCTCATCCCACGATACCCAGCACCATCAGGATACCTGCAAAGAGAGAAAAGACAGAAACTATGAGAGAGAGAGAGATTTCGGAAAAAAAAATCGGCGAGTGTCCAGTTTCTCCGACGAACCCTCAAACCACCCTCAAACCGACACCAAACGACCTGTTACCACCACGAGAAGGGTCCCTAACGAAAGCACGATAACTCAAGGTGCGTTCTGTGCTTCTTCGTAAACGCCGTCGTCGGTAACCGAGGTCGAAAAATTGGATTTTTCCTAATCGTTCATAGATCTGTGGTTTTAGGAACCTTTAGGCCGCAAGACTTCCAGAAAAGAAAGAAGGACGACAAATAAAGAGGAAGAGGAAGAGAGAGGACCGAAATCAGCAACGGAAACGCCGCGGGAAGGAGAGAGAGAAAGCTCGCCAGAAAATCGGCTGAAGTCAGGTAAGGAAGACGAGACCCACAGATCCGGGTCAACCCGAACCCAGAACCCGAGAGGGTCAGCCCACTCTTTCCTCGGCCTCTACCTTCGGCCCAGCCCAACTACAGCGGCCCAAACCTCAGATCAACCCAGAAGTTACGGTTCAATTGAACCAACCCAAGACCAGACCCACGGTCCAATCGAGCCGGCCTGCAACCCAAAAAAAAAAAAAAACTTTCGGCCCAACCCAAGAAGCTGAGGCCCAACTGTAGTCTTGGCCCAGTAGCCTCCGCAGCCCGCGACCCGGACCACGACCCGAACTAGACTGCGACCCGTGCTTCGACCCAACGCTACCGCGCGACGTGGCTTGCTCTGATGCTGCCACGTGTCACATAGCGGTACAGGTGGTCCCTCGGCTCGGCTCGGCGCAAAAAGCTCGAGCTCCCTCCGGCGACGCTCCGGCGGCTTCCAGCAGCTGTTCGGCTCGGCTCACCTGTTTTCAGCCCGGTTTCCACTGTTCCGACCCTCCCGGATCTATTTTCGGCCCCGATTAAGGTATCCGAGGCGGTTTTAGAGCCATATTTCACATTTATTAAATTATAGGTAAATTAATTGTAACGACCCTAAATTTCCACATACTCAGAGTCGCTACTAACGTCTCATGCTCATCTATAATGCGGAAATATAACTCTTACATGAACATAGTTGATAACGTAAACTTTAAAAAAAAAAAAGTTTAAAACAACTTCTTCTCTGGAAAACACAGCCATGGTCTTACATGTTTAAATATGAAATACTGAAATTTAGAGAAAACAAAAACAAATACAAAATAATTTAAAACAATGAAATACAAAACAACTTATTCTAACTTAAGACTAGAAATTTAAATATGAATCTACCCTATGCACGTGTCACAGTCTCTGCTCGCGCCGTCCTCCGTACAAGTGCGCCTTGCCTTTACCTGAAAAATGATGTGGCACACGGCCTGAGTATTTCAAAGAATACTCAGTAAGTGGCTCCGCTATAGGGGCCATGCAAATGCAAATACATGCAATCATGATTTAGGGACCTATCTCTAATCATCTTAGGGGTGGCCTCCAGTCTCGGACAAATTGGATGTGTAGTACTTCCCTACACACGACTCACACTGCGAGTGTGAGTCCCCAGGGCGCTCGCACACCCCCTGGATCCTCTGGTCAAGCTAATCTGTAGCGACATCCGGAGGTCAGCGGAACCCCATAATGTCATGCGCCTCATGAACACCCTCATCTGTGTGCTTTCGCACCTGTGCGCATTCGCGCTCATCATAAGGTGCGCGTCCACACTCATCATCTCTAGGGGAAGTAGCCCTATGCTTATGAACATACAAAATGCATGAGGTCCCTCCAAATCCATCGTAATGTCTCTTCTGACACAACCCTCTAGTCTCATCTTTTTGTTACTCTAGGTAACGCATACTCGTGGATATTTATATTAATATCATTTTCATGCTCTTAGGGTTGTGTCCTACGTCGATCTAACGACATGATGCAATATGGCACTCATCATCATCTAGCATGCTCAATATGGAAAACATCATCATATTAAGGTAAAAATCATGCAATCATCATGCTCATCATAATGCCACAACGTGCGTCAAACATATCAAGCGTCACTCAACAAAATATCTATATACCGCACATATCATCAAGCATCATAATCCACACATCATCATAACTCATACAATTATTTAGCCTATCCTATAGTAAGGCCACTTACCTGATTAGCTTATAAGGTTGTCACCAATTTATCTTTAATGAAAGTTTGATTTTTCCCATTGTATCCAAGCCAACCCATAAGAATCCATGGCATCAATTTCATGTTAAATTCTTTAACTCTTACCATGGTTCATGTGCTAAACTTCATGCGAGCATTGAAGACTTTGCATAGATAAAGTTTTGGAACGTTATAATATACCTCTAAATAGATATACACATATTATATATATATTCTATTTATATTAAGATTTCATTTTCTATTTTTTATTTCGATTGACTTCTCTCATGTCTTTTGATATTCTTTCTTTACTCTACTTTTTCTCTCAATTTTTGTTCAAGCCATATTCTTGACCAATTTTTGATCGATTCTTACTTAATCATATTGTTGGTCAATTCGGATCCATTCTTACTCCCAACTCTTCCCTTTTATTTTTCTCTTCCGTGTTTTTTTCTTTTGATTTTCTATTGTATTTTCTTCTTCCCTGCCTTTTCTATTTTTTTTTTTACTCTGTATGCCTTCTCTGTATTTTTTTCTTATACTTCTCTCTATTTTTTTTTCTCTGTATGCCTTCTCTCTATTTTCTCTTTTTACTTCTTTCCTGCTCTCTCTATTCTCTCTTTACTTCATGCTCTTATTTATTTTTTTTTTCTTTTCCCTGCATTTCTACTTTTCTCTCTTTCCTTTCGATTTTGTTTACGGTATTTGGCCTTATAATATATATATATATATATATATATATATATATATATATATATATATATATATATATATATATATATATCTTTTCTTTTGATTTTGTTAACAGTACTTTGCCTCTCTACCATCATCTCATATTTTGTTGTATTCTAATTAATTCTTCTTTCCAAATCTTTCCTTTATCTTATATGTATTTTTTTTTTCTTCCTTTAATTTTGTTAAAATCTAAAATTCACAGATAAATTTTCATTTCAAATCTTTCCTTTCTTCTTTCCTCTTTCCTTTCTTATTTACGTGTTAATTTTTTGTTCGATTCTTCCCTTTTGCTCTCTATTTTGTATTTATTTTTCTATCTGTTCCGTTGACAAATATTTATTTGCCTCATCTGTTCTAGTTATTTTCTATGACCTAACATCATAACCTAAAATCTAAATATCTGGGACAAAAGAAACAGGGATCTAATTCTGAATAATTAGACAAAGGAAAAGAAAATCTATTCTAGTTATTTTTCTATGACCTAACATCATAACCAAAAATCTAAATAAACGGGCAGGGAACAAGAGATCTTATTCGGATTTGTTAGATAAAGGAGAAGGAAATCTGATTGGGATAAATGAAAAAGAGATCTCAAATATGACTTACCGTAATAACAAAGCAATATCTCTCCCCAATAATTAAATCTCCAGCTCTCCTAGCAAATCTCGTTGTTGGTATTTTTTTTCATTGTAGGAACCTCCGATGCATGCAGTATTCTGCTTTGGGTTTTTTTTTACGGATGAGTTGATTGAGGAGAGATAGTTGTGAGTGGGAGGGAGTTAGTGGGGAGTAGTTTAGGGAAAATTATTATTTTAATTATTTAATTTTTTTTTTTTTTTGGTCGTTACATTAATTGTGAAATACTAACGGAAAGTGGTGAATGGTGTGATAGGAAACAAACCCCGGCGACGTAGGAAGCAGCTCTCACGGAACGGGAGCTTACGTTTAGCTATATAGGGAGTACTTCGGCCAAGGCCAATCAAGTAAGTGGCCTTACTATAGGATAGGCTAAAGAAATTGTATGAGTTATGATGATGTGTGGATTATGATGCTTGATGATATGTGCTGTATATACATATTTTGTTGAGTGACGCTTGATATGTTTGACGCACGTTGTGGCATTATGATGAGCATGATGATTGCATAATTTTTACCTTAATATGATGATGTTTTCTATATTGAGCATGCTAGATGATGATGAGTGCCATATTGCATCATGTCGTTAGATCGACATAGGACACAACCTTAAGAGCATGAAAATGATATTAATATAAATATCCACGAGTATGCGTTACCTAGAGTAACAAAGAGATGAGACTAGAGGGTTGTGTCAGAAGAGACATTACGATCGATTTAGAGGGACCTCATGCATTTTGTATGTTCATAAGCATAGGGCTACTTCCTCTAGAGATGATGAGTGCGGACGCGCACCTTATGATGAGCGTGAATGCGCACAGGTGTGAAAGCACACAGATGAGGGTGTTCATGAGGCGCATGACACTATGGGGTTCCGCTGACCTTCGGACGTCGCTACAGATTAGCTTGACCAGAGGGTCCAGGGGGTGTGCGAGCGCCCTGGGGACTCACACTCGCACGTGTGGGTTGTGTGTAGGGAAGTACTACACATCCAATTTGTCCGAGACTGGAGACCACCCCTTAGATGATTAGAGATAGGTCCCTATTCATGATTGCATGTGTTTGCATTAGCATGGCCCCTATAGTGGGATCACTTACGGAGTATTACTTCGAAATACTCAGGCCGTGTGCCATATTGTTTTTCAGGTAAAGGCAAGGCTCCCATGTACGGTTGACGGTGGCATCGTGATCAGAGACTGTGGCGCGTACATAGGATAGTTGCATATTTAAAATTCCTAGTCTTGGTTAGGATAGGGCGTTTGCATTTCATTCATTTATATTAATTAATTTGTAATCATTTTATTTTATCTTTTGAACTCCAGCACGATGTTTGAAACACGTAAGTCCGGCAGTGTTTTCCAATGTTTACATGTTTTCCGAAGTTTTAAATTTTTCCGCTAATAAAGATGAGCATTCTTAGATTTTTTATTCTGCATTAGAGATGAGCATGAGACGTTAGTGGCGACTCTAGAAATGTGGAAATTTAGGGTCGTTACAATGACTGTTATGACGTAAATTATGTTATGTAATGTTATGATTTATGTTATGTTATGTCAAGGATACGTATTGATGTATTATGACATATGTTGTGCTATGATATGCCATGCACACCGGTTAGCATGTTTTTTTTTCGAGACGGTGAAATACTGATATGTCAAAAATGTATTCAAGAAAATATTTATGAAAGAAAAAATGTACGATCTGCATGATTTGAAGTTACAGTGACCTCATGCATTGGATACTTCCCTGTTATGATTAGTTGATTAGTACGGATGCGTACCTTAGAACATTTATGTTCGTCATGATTTTATAATACAGTATTTTGTACACCACAATACTATGCAGGCTCTTTTCCCTCCGTGAATCCAGCAATGTGAGTGTGCATTAACTGAAGGGTATACCTTAGGGTTACATATACGTTCGCCTAGTGGGTCTATGTGCATGTACGTGGTGTGTAGAGAAGTACTACACATCCAATTTTAGCCCAGACTCAAAAGTAGAATTCAAGGTGATGAAATGATAGGTCCATCCATAATTGCTTGTGTATGCATTTCCTAACTCCAATAATGGGGTCACTTATTTACTGAATATTTGAAAGTACTCAAGTCACGTGCTACTATTATTTTCGACACTCTTGTACGATTGACAACTTCTTAGTGACGTGACAGGTTTGGAATCTTTCCACCTCCCAAAACTAGTCATGATTGTTTCCATAATTTTAAGAACATTCCTTAAAAAATTGGAAATGAGAAACCGGATTGTATAATAATATGTTAATAAAAATCTGAAGTGGCGTATGAAGAATTAATTGGTAAGTTTGAAAATGAAGTTATATTAGAAATATTAAAGTTTTATGGAAAGAAATAAATTAAAAAAAAAAAAAAAAAAAAAAAGAAAAAGAAATAGAAAAGATAATAAAGATTTGGTTGATATATGGATGGACAAAAAATAGCCGAAAGTTCCCCCCATGAATGGCTACGGAAGAACCAATAATGCAATATTAATAAATTGATTCTTTTGATAAAGTAAGAATTTTTTTAAAAAATAATTAAAAAAGAAAGCACACATCTGCCCATCCCTACCAATGAAATCACCAGAAGCATACGAAAAATGTGTTCCCTTCAATGTGGATTCCCTACCAACACCCATTCATACACCATTTTTATTCAAATTTTCACACATGTTGACTTTTTTTTTGGACAAAATGTGTGTATATATTTTATATGTATGTATTAAATATTTGAAATTCCCGTCCCTTTCTTTACCGGCTTCAACTTTGCATTTAAATGCCCACAAAGTTTCTAAAATCTGTTCAAATCTCAGTTCCTCATACATACGTTTTCACGTCTTCAGATTCTCCCTTCAACGTTCATTCATTTCTTCCGGTGTTCGAGTCAGTGATTTTCAATCCCTTTTGCTTTCTGAATTCTTAATCTGTTGCTTTCTGAATTCTTAATCTGTTGCTTCCTTCTTCTTTTTTTTTTTTTTGTTTTCCTTCAAATTTCTTAGTCAATTTTGTTTGCGCGAATGAAATTGCCTTTTCTTCTTATTCTCTGCTCAACATGATTGATTTCTTCTAGCCATTTCAGTGAGTGATTTTCGCCTCTTTCTTCTTCTGTTTTTCGACTTTGCGGAGGAATTCTGTGTGATTTGTGTTCTTTCTTTTGAATTTTCGGTTGAAACTTGAGTTGGAGATTTCTGCAGGAAGTTCGATTACTTGTAACTAATCTGATCGACTACAAACAGAGGACGGAAGCGTTTGGATTTCTTGTTTGTTTGTTTGTTGATTTGTGAATTAATTCTGATTCTCCTGTGTTTTCTCTTTTGCCAAATTAGTTTCTGTTGAGATTTCCAGAACATCCTTCGAAATCTCCTCGCGAAATTCACGTCTTCGTCAATTCATTTTCCATTTTCTCTCTGAAAATTCAGTTGGAAAACTACTTTTTCTACCGACTCCTTTGATTACAAAGAAATTCCGATTCTCCTCAATTTCTTTTCTAAATAAAATTCGGATCCAAAATCAAAATCAAAATCAAAATCAAAATCTCCATCGGAATTTCAGTTTCCGCACATCCGAGTAAACAGTTTTGTAAATCTCAAACAAACATTGAAGCCAAAACTAGAGTCGATTAATCACCACAGACAATTTCAGTTTCAGAACTTCCGAAACCGGCACACAAAATGGCAATAAAGTCAAACGGATTCACGAAAGGCCATTTTCCAGAGGAATTAAAAAAACTACTGAGATCCGTGGCGTCGGATTGGGGAGACAAAATCGAGGACATGGAAGAAGCACTGCAAGTGAGTCGATTAACAGGAGCGATGACGAACGAGGTGTACGAGATAAAATGGAGCTCAAAAAGTGGCGCGCAAGCTCGGAAGGTTCTGGTGAGAATGTACGGAGAAGGAGTGGAGGTTTTCTTCAACAGAGAAGACGAGATCAGAACATTCGAGTGCTTGTCCAAGCACGGCCATGGCCCTCGTCTTCTTGGCCAGTTCTCTGATGGAAGAGTGGAGGAGTTCATCCACGCCAGGGTACGTCCCTTCTGTCCAACTTTAATTGATTGCGATATTTTTCTTCTTTATTTATTTTATTTTATTTTATTTTTTAATTATTATTTAATTTTGGGGGAAAAACTAACCAACCAAAACAGAACAAACCACCCATAATTCCAAGTATACCCTTTCCCCATATGAATGTTAAAATTCACCTTACACCATCCCTAATTTCAACCTTTTTTTATGATTATGTCTTTTTTGTATATATATTTTAAAGCTTTTTGATGAGTCATCAACTTTTCTTATTTAAAATTTACATGGTCGGTCCGTAGTGTATATGAAATTTATTGTACACCGTATTCAAAGTTGCATACCCAGTCAAAGCTTAGCGTGGACTAAAATACTCGAGCTTATCCAAAATAAATGTTGACTATTATAACCCTGTAAAGTCCACTACAAAAATCTTGTGATCAAACACTTCAAACTACTTTTTTTTTTTTTCTTCTTTTTGGAAATGGTCTTCAAAATAATAGTCCTATATCAGGACAAGTCTTTATTACACGCACAGCAGAATATTAAATTTAAAATTAATTTATATCATGAGATACAAAATAATAAAATTAAAAAATATATGAACTTTTTATTAATATTAAAAAAATTTAATTTACTTTTAGAACCTTCAAATATTTTATATTTTTTTCTTTTTAGCCTTTAAGTATTGTATTTTGTCTTTATTTTTGTTTTTCATTAAAAAAAAATAAAAAGACATAGAATCTCTTTCGAAAATCATTTGCACCGTAACCAACAAAATTCATTGCACTCACTACAATCTTTGGATCAGTGACTCCCATACATCCCTTTGTGGACCCGCAATTGCTTTTATCAATGTAGGGATAATTTATTTATAACACAAATAGTCCTACGGAAAATTTTCAGAATTCAATTTTGACGCTTCTTTTATTGAATAAATGAACTTTATGATGTAATAATTAGTTTAATTTTCTAATTTTTATTTGCAGACGCTATCAGCTACAGATCTTCGAGACCCAAAAACATCTGTACTTATAGCAAGTAAATTAAGGGAGTTTCACAACCTTGACATGCCTGGTCCAAAAACTATCGTTCTTTGGGACAGATTGAGGTAACATTTTGAATATGTGCTTTTAGGTCTTAAATTTTGTTTTAATCCTCGTTCATTATTTATTTATTTATTTTTTTTTTTTTGTTGGAAAAAATGATCAGAAATTGGGTAAGTGAAGCGAAGAGATTGTGTTCAGCAAGTGAGGTGGAAGAGTTTTGGTTGGACACATTGGAGGAGGAAATAAAATTGGTTCAAAGGGAACTCTCAAAACATTCTCAACTCATTGGCTTTTGTCACAATGACTTGCAATATGGCAACATCATGATGGATGAACACACATCATCAATAACCTTAATTGTAAGTTCTTCTTCTTTTTATTATTATTTATTAAAATGGTTCATTTTCATGCTACACCTAAATTTGTTTTAAATTTACTGACAAGTACAGAGCCTAATAAAAATAATAATGAGGATTAAATTGATCTTAAATTAAAAAAGAAAAAAGGATTTTTTTTTTTTTTTTTTTGTTTGTGCAGGATTATGAGTATGCAAGTTACAATCCAATAGCTTATGACATAGCAAATCATTTCTGTGAAATGACAGCTGATTACCACTCTGAGACTCCCCATATTTTGGACTACACTTCATATCCAGGTCACGCCCTTTTTTTAGTTTTTTTATTTTTTATTTTATTATTTTATTTTTTTTTGGTAACTTTGTAAATGAAGCTAATTCACTTTTTCTGTATTTCCAGATCTGGAGGAACGTACAAAATTTGTTCGTGCATATCTGAGCTCAGCAGGTCAAATTCCCATACTTTTTCATTCTTAGTTATCCCTACAATAATAGAAAATCACTAATGGTTGGGAGTGAGCTCTCTTAGTTAATTTAGTAGAAAATCATGGGTAAAGTGAGGAATATTATGTCCATTGGTAATGAGGCTTTTTGAGAAAATCTAAAATAAAGCCACGAGAGCTTATGCTAAAAGTGGACAATATTGTACCATTGTGGAGATCCGTGATTCCTAACACCAACTTCATTATGTGGTGGATAAAACAGGTAGAAACCCGAGTGAAGAAGAGGTGGAGCAGCTGGTGGAGGAAGCTGAGATATACACTTTACCAAATCATCTCTTCTGGGGTCTGTGGGGAATTATTTCAGTGAGTATTATTATTTTCCTATAAATTTAAAGCATATATAGGATTTACTTATGTTTCAAATTTGATGTAGGGTCATATAAACAAGATTGACTTTGACTACTTTGAGTATGCGAGGCAGAGGTTTGATCAATACTGGCTTAGAAAGCCTCACCTCTTACCTTCTTCTATCGTTGATCCCATTGTTGATCCTATTGTTGATCACTTTTGTCTAATGATGAATGCCTCCTAAATGTATTACTATATATATATATATATTTTTTGTATTTCCTTTTATACCCAATATTTTATGTATGTTCTTAAGAACAATAAGTCAACATTTTTATGTTGATGTTTGTTGTGTAGTTCAATGTTAATTAGTGTATGTTAGAACATTACTTATATGTCTTTTTCTTTTTCATTATTTAGGAAAATTGTGACTTTTTTGTATTGTTTTATGAATTGTCCATCTCTTTTCTTCTTTAAGCTTTACTTTTCTATAGTTTCTTTTCGTGGGTGCAAAAGGAGAATTATTTGCTTATCATTTTTGAAAAGTAGTTAATAAAGAGCTAATGTGATATTTCAATGGTGATTCTTGTTTAGTTTTATTATACAACGTACTTAGTATAAACAAACAAATATAAGAGAATCATACAAACATGTGTGAAATTGAGTGTATAACACTCGAGCCCAACAGGTGCATAAGCTTTCTTTAACTTTTCCATTTTCAAATTGGAACTTGTTAGATTTTCTCGAAGATTTTATAGGTTGAATTTCAAATTAAACTAAAAATCCTTAGGAGCAAAACGGTAATTTAGTTTGAAAGAAGGAAAAAGAAAGAACAAAAAGAAAAAGGTAGGATTTGAGGAGAAAGAAGAGGAAGAATCCAAATTTGCTTAAATCAGCGGTCCACATCTAATTTTGGTTGAAAACTTTTCATAAGAAACCTTGAATTGAGGAGATTGGTTATCCTTTTCATCAATAATCAAAGAGTTTCTAGAGGGAAGGTGTATGGATTTTTTTGTTAGGCTATGGAGCCTGTATGGATTTTTTGTTAGGCTATGGAGCCTGATACTTATTTATAGCTTGGTCAACGTTTATATTTGATAAAGCTTTATATAGTAAATCTATAAGCTGATAAAGCTATATATGGTAAATAGCTATATATAGTAGAATAAAGCTTTATATAGTAAATCTATAAGCTGATAAAGCTATATATGGTAAATAGCTATATATAGTAGATGTCAACGTTTATAATAGCTATATATAGTAGATGTCAACGTTTATATTTGATAAAGCTTTATATAGTAAATCTATAAGCTGATAAAGCTATATATGGTAAATAGCTATATATAGTAGATGGCAGAAGTAAATCTATAAGCTGATAAAGCTATATATGGTAAATAGCTATATATAGTAGATGGCTAAATCTGGTAAAGCTATATATAGTAAACTAAACCATATATCTGGTCCGATAGAGCTTTGAAAATGTACTTTTCTATTCTCTATACTCTCTGTACTTTTCTATTCTCTATACTCTCTCTTGTTGTACATACCTGAAGTCATCAATACAAAATCCTTTTAGCCAGAGTTCTTCTTGCAACTTTTCTCTATCCTTTTTCTTTGTGTTCATCTAGATCAAGCGTGTGTAGCCAGAGTTCTCCTTGCAACTTTTCTCTATTCTTTTTCTTTGTGTTCATCTAGATCGAGCGTGTGCGTTGTTGTGCGATCCTAACAACTGGTATCAGAGCCTAACAACTGGTATCAGAGCCTAACAACTGGTATCAGAGCTTAACAACTGGTATCAGAGCCAGGCGGAAGTCAGAGCTAGGCGAAATTTACCACGATCTGTGAAGATGGAAAGTTCAAAGATTGGAACTGAGAAGTTTGATGGATCCGATTTCATTTTCTGGAAGATGCAGATTGAAGATTATCTGTACCAGAAAGATCTTCACGAACCTCTGTTGGGGGTGAAGCCGGATACCATGACCACGAAACAGTGGAAGCTCAAGGATCGACAAGCCTTGGGGCTGATCCGGTTGACGCTATCCAGAAACGTGACGTTCAACATTATCAAGGAGAAGACAACGTCAAGTCTGTTGAAGACGCTGTCGAATATGTACGAAAAACCGTCGGCTATGAACAAGGTGTATTTGATGCGGAGATTGTTATGAGTCCTTGTGAGAACTTCGTTATGAGCAAACATAAACGAGTTAGCTTCACAAAGACTGTTAGAGAATTGAAGAAAAGTACCGGAAGAAGCGCGCTGAAACTCCAGAGGGGGTTGCGTCGCCCGGAAGCGTCGCTGAAGCTCCAGAGGGGGTTGCGTCGCCCGACGCTGAAGCTCCAGAGGGGGTTGCGTCGTCCGGAAGCGTCGCTGAAAGCTCCAGAGGGGGTTGCGTCGGCCGGAAGCGTCGCTGAAACTCCAGAGGGGGTTGCGTCGCCCGGAAGCGTCGCTGAAACTCCAGAGGGGGTTGCGTCACCCGGATGCATCGCTGAAGCTCCAGAGGGAGTTGCATCGTCCGGAAGCGTCGCTGAAGCTCCAGAGGGGGTTGCGTCGTCCGGAAGCGTCGCTGAAGCTTCAGAGGGGGTTGCGTCATCCGGAAGCGTCGCTGAAGCTCCAGAGGGGGTTGCGTCGTCCGGAAGTGTCGCTGAAGCTCCAGAGGGGGTTGCGTCGCTCGGAAGCGTCGCTGAAGCTCCAGAGGGGGTTGCGTCGCCTGGAAGCGTTGCTGAAGCTCTAGAGGGGGTTGGGTCGTCCGGAAGCGTCGCTGAAGCTCCAGAGGGGGTTGCGTCGTCCGGAAGCATCGCTGAAACTCCAGAGGAGGTTGCGTCGGCTGGAAGCGTCGCTGAAACTCCAGAGGAGGTTGCATGGGCCGGAAGACTCTTGCTGAAACACCAGAGGTGAAGCAAGTGGGAGTTGATGTTGAGTTGCTCAAAGATTCACAGAGTGATGTTGTAGCGGATACTCATGAAACTCCTGAGACTCTTGCTGAGAAACCAGAGGTGAAGCAAGTGGGAATTGAGGTTGAGTTGCTGAAAGATTCACATAGTGATGTTGTAGCAGATACTCAAGAAATTCCTGAGACTCATGTTGTTGGCGAGGAACCCGGTCTATCATTCAAAACACAGAAGGCGATACCATTTCACTCGGAGGTTAGTTGAAGATGGTGATGTGTTTTGAGAAGATAGAGGGTGCAAAGAATCTAGCAAACATGTTGACAAAATGTGTTGATGTTGGAATATTGGGTTGTGCAAAACCTCAATTGGTATGGTGCAGTGAAGATGCTCATGGTCGTTTGAGAGTGAAATTCTTGGTTGACTAGATCAGTCTCCATGTAACGACTTGAAATTTTCTACTTAATTTAAGGTCGCTACTGTATACATACCATAAACATTGAATACGGAAGACTTCATTTAAATTCCATAAAACATAACCTTTAACTTAAAACACAGCCATGGACTTAAGTGTTTCGAAAACATCTTTAAAACGACACAACAAAAGACCCGAAATAAAATAAATAAGCGTTTAAGTTTAAAACATCCTATTCTATCCTAAGTTTAAGAAAATGAATACCACTATCCTATGCATGTGCCATGATCTCGAGTTGCGATGCCGTCGTCAGCCGTACAGGAATGCCTTGCCTTAACCTAAAAAATGTAGTAGCACATGGCTTGAGTATTTAAAGAAATACTCAGTAAGTGACCCCACTATTGGGCTTAAATGCAACAATCACATGCAATAAAATGATGGGACCTATCTTTCGTTTCGTTTCATTTCGTTTCGTTTCGTTTCGTTTCTTTTTCGTTTCGTTTCGTTTTATTTTCCCTACGGTGTAATCCTAACAGGTCATCGTGGACGTGTACCATATACTCTACACGCAGCCCATACGTGCGAGTATGAGCTCACCAGCTAGTTCGCACATCGCTCGGCCACTGTCCTTAGCCGGTGGGCATGCTCTGGGGGCCCACCGGGACCCGTTAAAACTAAAACCGTCACGGCAGCGCTATGCAGGGCATAACGATCGTTGTCCTGCCATTTGGATGTACGCGTCCGTACCCTCGTGATGGGATAGGGGTATCCCCCCAAATGCATGATCACACAATATGCATGAGGTCCCACTAGTCCTACAGTCATCATTTAATGAACATAACCCCGTGTCACGTTTTCATGCTTACATGTCATTCTCATTCTCATTTCGTTACATATCATACATATTCCTAGCGGGGTTATGTATCATGCAATTTACCGTATTTCATGTCATACAATTCAATCAGTTACATTTCAATACCCATACAACAAGCCATAATCGTACAAGGGCCACACATCGTCACATGCATTCATATCACATCAACTAAGCAGCATAAATAACATACATTCACGTTCACATGATTTCGTACTTAAGCACAATAATCTAGCATACAATGTATCATATCATAACCAAGTCATAACGTAAACACTTCATAGTCATATCGTTCTCTAACTTACCATAGCCTTAACGTTCTTATACCTATCACAGACATATCATTACGTGACGTACCTTAGTCATATCGTCACAAGAACGTACCCTAACGCTATCGTTCTATCAATCTATCACAAACCTATCCCTTTCTACCCATAACCTAACTGTATTCTTTCATCAATCTCTCCTATCGTTACATTTCGTTTTGTGCATCCTTCTCGTACCCTATCTTAAACATATTCTTGAGCACATCGTACCATAATTATTATCATACAAACCACATATTATAACATAACATAACATATAGGAAGCATATCGATCCACAAACAATTCACACATATCAATATATATGACACGTACAGAACCATAGGGCACGTGTCAACATCAAATATAACCATGCCGATAGTAAGGTCACTTACCTGGCTAGCTTAAGTCGTTGTCACGTATATATCCTTACTGAAAGTTCGATTCCGTCCTTTGAAATCCAAGCCAACCTATGTGAGCCCATACATCAGTTTCAAGTTTGAACTCTATACAATTATTTCTCTAATTTACCTTGTTAAAATTCTGATATTTACTGTTAGACAGAATTTAATGGAGTTTCATGCCCTCTGATATCTCCTGTTATATTTTTAAATTCTGTTTAACAAATCTTCCCTCAATCTTCCCTCCCCCTCATGGTAATTATTTTCATTCTCATTCTGTAAATAGATTCTCAGTTTTGTAAACATCTGTAAATAAGATATTACTCTAATTCTATATTTATTTTCCTTCTGTAAATCGATATTATTGGCCAATTTTAATTTGGCTACTATCCTACAGATTTATGGATCTCCCAGCTAAAATTATATTGATTCTAACCTTATTTCCTATAACTTCCGATGCTAAAAAAAATCTAATTAATTGAACATGGGATCTAATTATTACATACGGTAAGATAGGAAGGAAGATTTGATCCTAAATTAAATATATTCTTGAGCACATCGTACCATAATTATTATCATACAAACCACATATTATAACATAACATAACATATAGGAAGCATATCGATCCACAGACAATTCACACATATCAATATATATGACACGTACCATAATTATTATCATACAAACCACATATTATAACATAACATAACATATAGGAAGCATATCGATCCACAGACAATTCACACATATCAATATATATGACACGTACAGAACCATAGGGCACGTGTCAACATCAAATATAACCATGCCGATAGTAAGGTCACTTACCTGGCTAGCTTAAGTCGTTGTCACGTATATATCCTTACTGAAAGTTCGATTCCGTCCTTTGAAATCCAAGCCAACCTATGTGAGCCCATACATCAGTTTCAAGTTTGAACTCTATACAATTATTTCTCTAATTTACCTTGTTAAAATTCTGATATTTACTGTTAGACAGAATTTAATGGAGTTTCATGCCCTCTGATATCTCCTGTTATATTTTTAAATTCTGTTTAACAAATCTTCCCTCAATCTTCCCTCCCCCTCATGGTAATTATTTTCATTCTCATTCTGTAAATAGATTCTCAGTTTTGTAAACATCTGTAAATAAGATATTACTCTAATTCTATATTTATTTTCCTTCTGTAAATCGATATTATTGGCCAATTTTAATTTGGCTACTATCCTACAGATTTATGGATCTCCCCGCTAAAATTATATTGATTCTAACCTTATTTCCTATAACTTCCGATGCTAAAAAAAATCTAATTAATTGAACATGGGATCTAATTATTAAGATAGGAAGGAAGATTTGATCCTAAATTAATTTCTTATAAGCATAACTATAAAGGAAAAGGATTTCTGAGATAGAATTTTACCATAATAACTGACAAAAATCTCTAAATCTGCAATCTGTTCAAATACTTCTTCTCAACTAGGGTTGTTTTCTGTTTCTTTCTATTTTTTTTTTGTCATATTTTCGGTTTCTTTTTTGCAGGGGAGAGATAATTGTGTGAAGGGATGATTACTATAATTTTATTACTATAATTTTAACTATTTTTATAATTATTTTTATTCTTTATTTCTTTATTTATTTTTGGACTATAACATTATTGACCAATTTTTATTTTTTTATTTTTTATTTTTGGGCTATTTTCTTTATTTAGCATGATAGATATCCTCAAATGCCATAAACTTGGGATATAATATAATAGCCCAAAAATAAATAAAGAAATAAAGAATAAAAATAATTATAAAAATAGTTAAAATTATAATAATAAAAAAATAAATTTAATTAATTAATTAATTTAAAAAATAAAAAAATAAAAAAATAAAAAAATAATCCTTCCCCCATCTCTTTCCACTAACCTCTCATCCCTTCCCAATATTATCTCTCCTCTGCAAAAAAGAAACAGACCTAGATTCGATTCCCGGCTGGTGCATCTTGTGACGAAGAATAGCAGTGATGAAACTTGTGCGAAATGTGACAACTTGGGTTAGTCACAACATCATCTATATTGTGCAAAGATGACACGAATAGCACTATCCAGCTTTTCTTCATTTGTCTAAAATCGAGAGAAGAAAGAACTTCGAAACAACTGCATGACTAAAATACGAGAACGTTACGGATATGCATACTTATTGAAGCACCAATGGTCTAGTGGTAGAATAGTACCGTGCCACGGTACAGACCCGATTTCGATTCTCTCGGTTGGTGCATCTGGTGACGAAGAATAGCAAAGATTAAACTAGTTCGTAGTGTGACAACTTTGGTTAGTCATAATATCATATGTATTAATGTGCATAGATGACACGAATAGCACTACCGAGCTTTCTTCTTTTTCTAAAATTGAGAGGTGAAAGCACTACGGAACAACTACATGACTAAAATACTAGAACGTTATAGACATGCATACTTATTGAAGCACCAGTGGTAGAATAGTACCCTACCACAGTACAGACTCAGGTTCGATTCTCGGCTGGTGCATCTTGTGAAGAAGAATAGCAGTGATGAAACTAGTGCGTAAAGTGATAACTTGGGTTAGTCACAACATCATCTATATTGTGCAGAGATGACACGAATAGCACTATCCAGCTTTTCTTCATATGTCTAAAATCGAGAGAAGAAAGCACTTCGAAACAACTGCATGACTATAGAATAACGATACAGACCTGGATTTGATAACGTTATGGATATACATACTTGTTGAAGCATTAGTGGTGACCTGGATTTGATAACGTTATGGATATACATACTTGTTGAAGCATTAGTGGTCTAGTGATAGAATAACGATACAGACCTGGATTTGATTCCCGACTGGTGATTCTTGTGCAGGAAGAATAGCAGTGATGAAACTGGTGCGGTGCGTAATGTCGACTGGTGATTCTTGTGCAGGAAGAATAGCAGTGATGAAACTGGTGCGTAATGTCGACTGGTGATTCTTGTGCAGGAAGAATAGCAGTGATGAAACTGGTGCGTAATGTGACAACTTATATATGAGAACGTTATGGATGTGCATATTTATTGAAGCACCAGTGGTCTAGTGGTAGAATAGTACCCTGCCACGGTACAGACCCAGTTTTATTCCCGGCAGGTGCATCTTTTGACGAAGAATAGTAGTGATGAAACTAGTGCGTATTGTGACAACTTGGGTTAGTCATAACATCATCTATAATGTGCATAGATGACACAAATAGCACTATCGAGCTTTCTTCTATTTCTAAAATCTAGAGGTGAAAGCACTTCGGAACAACTGCATGACTAAAATACGAAAACATTATGGATGTGCATACTTATTGAAGCACCAGTGGTCTAGTGGTAGAATAGTACCTTGCCACGGTACAGACCCGGGTTAGATTCCCGGCTGGTGCATCCTGTGACAAAGAATAGCAGTGATGAAACTAGTGCGTAATGTGACAACTTGGGTTAGTCATAACATCATCTATAATGTGCTTAGATGACACGAATAGCACTATCGAGCTTTCTTCTTTTTCTAAAATCTAGAGGTGAAAGTACTTCGGAACAACTACATGACTAAAATACGAAAACGTTATGGATGTGCATATTTATTGAAGCACCAGTGGTCTAGTGGTAGAATATTACCCTGCCACGGTACAGACCCGGGTTTGATTCCCGGCTGGTGCATCTTGTGACGAAGAATAGCAGTGATGAAATTAGTGCGTAATGTGACAACGAATAGAACTATTAAGCTATCTTCTATATTTCTAAAGTCTAGAGGTGAAAGTACTTCGGAACAACTGCATGACTAAAATATGAAAACGTTATGGATGTGCATACTTTTTGAAGCACTATTGGTCTAGTGGTAGAATAGTACCCTGTCAGTACCCTGTCACGGTACAGACCCGGGTTTGATTCCCGGCTCGTGCATCCTGTGACGAAGAATAGCAGTGATGAAACTAGTGCGTAATGTGACAACTTGGGTAAGTCATAACATCATCTATAATGTGCTTAGATGACACGAATATCAGTATCGAGCTTTCTTCTTTTTCTAAAATCTAGAGGTGAAAGTACTTCGGAACAACTGCATGACTAAAATACGAAAACGTTATGGATGTGCATGCTTGTTGAAGCACCAGTGGTCTAGTGGTAGAATAGTACAGTGCCACGGTATAGACCTGGGTTCGATTCTCGGCTGGTGTATCTTGTGACGAAGAATAGCAGTGATGAAACTAGTGCGTAATGTGACAACTTGGGTTAGTCATATCATCATCTATAATGTGCTTAGATGACACGAATAGCACTATGGAGCTTTCTTCTTTTTCTAAAATCTGGAGATGAAAGTACTTCGAAACATCATCTATAATGTGCATAGATGATGTGCATACTTATTGAAGCACCAGTGGTCTAGTGGTAGAATAGTACCGTGCCGTCATAACATCATCTATAATGTGCATAGATGATGTGCATACTTATTGAAGCACCAGTGGTCTAGTGGTAGAATAGTACCCTGCCGTCATAACATCATCTATAATGTGCATAGATGATGTGCATACTTATTGAAGCACCAGTGGTCTAGTGGTAGAATAGTACCCTGCCGTCATAACATCATCTATAATGTGCATAGATGACACGAATAGTACTATCGAGCCAGTGGTCTAGTGGTAGAATAGTACCCTGCCGTCATAACATCATCTATAATGTGCATAGATGACACGAATAGCACTATCGAGCTTTCTTCTCTTTCTAAAATCTAGAGGTGAAAGCACATCGGAAAACATGTATGACTAATATATGAGAACATTATGGATATGCATACTTATTGAAGAGCCAGTGGTCTAGTGAATGAATAACGATACAGACCTAGATTCGATTTCCGGCTGGTGCATCTTGTGACGAAGAATAGCAGTGATGAAACTAGTAAGTAATGTGACAAATTGGGTTCGTCATAACATCATCTATAATGTGCTTAGATGACACGAATAACACTATCGAGCTTTCTACTTTTTCTAAAATCTAGAGGTGAAAGTACTTCGGAACAACTGCATGACTAAAATACGAAAACGTTATGGATGTGCATATTTATTGAAGCACCAGTCGTCTAGTGGTAGAATAGTACCCTGCCACGGTATAGACCCGGGTTTGATTCCCGACTGATGCATCTTGTGACGAAGAATAGCAATGATGAAACTAGTGCATAATGTGACAACTTGGGTTAGTCATAACATCATCTATAATGTGCTTAGGTGACATGAATAGCACTATCGAGCTTTCTTCTTTTTCTAAAATCTAGAGGTGAAAGTACTTTGGAACAACTGCATGACTAAATACGAAAACGTTATGGATGTGCATACTTATTGAAGCACCAGTGGTCTAGTGGTAGAATAGTACCCTGCCACGGTACAGACCCGGGTTTGATTCCCGCCTGGTGCATCTTGTGACGAAGAATAGCACTGATGAAACTAGTGCGTATTGTGACAACTATGGTTAGTCATAACATCATCATCTATAATGTGTATAGATGACACGAATAGCACTATCGACCTTTCTTCTATTTCTAAAATCTAGAGGTGAAAGCACTGCGGAACAACTGTATGACTAAAATATGAGAACGTTATGGATATGCATACTTATTGAAACACCAGTGGTCTAGTGATAGAATAGTACCCTGCCACGATACAGACCTGGATTCGATTCCCGGCTGGTACATCTTGTGACGAAGAATAGCAGTGATGAAACTAGTGCGTAATGTGACAACTTGGATTAGTCATAACATCATCAATAATGTGCGTAGATGACACGAATAGCACTATCAAGCTTCTTCTATTTCTAAAACCTAGAGGTGAAAGTACTTCGGAACAACTGCATGACTAAAATACGAAAACGTTATGGATGTGCATACTTATTGAAGCACCAGTGGTCTAGTGGTAGAATGGTACCCTGCCACGGTACAGACCCGGGTTTGATTCCCGGCTAGTGCATCTTGTGACAAAGAATAGCAGTGATGAAACTATTGTGTATTGTGACAACTTGGGTTAGTAATAACATGATCTATAATGTGCATAGATGACATGAATAGCACTATCAAGTTTTCTTCTATTTCTAAAATCTAGAGGTGAAAGTAGTATGACTAAAATATGAGAACATTATGGATATGCATACTTGCTGAAGCACCAGTGGTCTAGTGATAGAATAGTACCCTGCCACGATACAGAAGGTCTAGTGATAGAATAGTACCCTGCCACGATACAGAATACTTATAAAAGCACCAGTGGTTGAGTGGTAGAATAGTACCCTGCCACAATACAGACTTGGGTTCGATTCCCGGCTGATGCATCTTGTGACGAAGAATAGCAATGATGAAACATGTGTCCATAATGTGACAACTTGGGTTAGTCATAACATCATCTATAATGTGCTTAGATGACATGAATAGCCCTATCGAGCTTTCTTCTTTTTCTAAAATATAGAGGTGAAAGTACTTCGGAACAACTGCATGACTAAAATACGAAAACGTTATGGATGTGCATACTTATTGAAGCACTAGTGGTCTAGTGATAGAATAGTACCCTGCCACGACATTAGTGATGAAACTAGTGCGTAATGTGACAACTTGGGTTAGTCATAACATCATCTATAACGTGCGCATAGATGACACGAATAGCACTATCGAGCTTTCTTCTATTTCTAAAATCTAGAGGTGAAAGTACTTCGGAACAACTGCATGACTAAAATACGAAAACGTTATGGATGTGCATACTTATTGTAGCACCAGGTGTTTAGTGATAGAATAGTACCCTGTCATGATAAAGACCTAGATTCGATTCCCGTTGCATCTTGTGACGAAGAATAGCATGCCACGATACAAACCTAGATTCGATTCCCGGCTGGTGCATCTTGTGACGAAGAATAGGAGTGATGAAACTAGTACGTAATGTGACAACTTGGGTTAGTCATAACATCATCTATAATGTGCTTAGATGACACGAATAGCACTATCGAGCTTTCTTCTTTTTCTAAAATCTAGAGGTGAAAGTACTTTGTAACAACTGCATGGCTAAAATACGAAAACGTTATGGATGTGCATACTTATTGAAGCACTAGTGGTCTAGTGGTAGAATAGTACCCTGCCACGGTACAGACACGGGTTCGATTCTCGGCTGTTGCATCTTGTTACGAAGGATAGCAGTGATGAAACTAGTGCGTAATGTGAGAACTTGGGTTAGTCATAACATCATCTATAATGTGCTTAGATGACTTGAATAACACTATCGAGCTTTCTTCTTTTTTTTTAAATCTAGAGGTGAAAGTACTTCGGAACAACTGCATGACTAAAATACAACAACATTATGGATGTGCATACTTATTGAAGCACCAGTGGTCTAGTGGTAGAATAGTACCCTGCCATGGTACAGACCCGGGTTTGATTCTCTCTGCAGGTGCATCTTGTGATGAAGAATAGCAGTGATGAAACTAGTGCGTATTGTGACAACTCGGGTTAGTCATAACATCATCATCTATAATGGGCTTAGATGACATGAATAGCACTATCGAGCTTTCTTCTTTTTCTTAAATCTAGAGGTGAAAATACTTCGGAACAACTGCATGACTAAAATACAACAACATTATGGATGTGCATAGACTAAAATACAACAACATTATGGATGTGCATACTTATTGAAGCACCAGTGGTCTAGTGGTAGAATAGTACCCTGCGAAGCACCAGTGGTCTAGTGGTAGAATAGTAGCCTGCCATGGTACAGACCCGGGTTTGATTGTCCGGCTGGTGCATCTTGTGACGAAGAATAGCAGTGATGAAACTAGTGCGTATTGTGACAACTTGGGTTAGTCAGAACATCATCTATAATGTGCGTAGATGACACGAAGAGCACTATCGAGCTTTCTTCTATTTGTAAAATCTAGAGCTGAAAGCACTTCGGAACAACTTAATGACTAAAATATGAGAACGTTATGGATATGCATACTTATTGAAGCACCAGTGGTCTAGCGATAGAATAGTACCCTACCACGATACAGACCTGGATTCGATTCCTGCCTGGTGCATCTTGTGACGAAGAATAGTGATGAAACTAAGGCGTGACACGAATAGCACTATCGAGCTTTCTTCTTTTTCTATAATCTAGAGGTGAAAGTACTTTGGAACAACTGCATGACTAAAATACGAAAACGTTATAGATGTGCATACTTATTGAAGCACCAGTGGTCTAGTGGTAGAATAGTACCCTGCCACGATATAGAACTATATTCGATTCCCGGCTGGTGCATCTTGTGACGAAGAATAGCAGTGATGAAAATAGTGCGTAATGTGACAACTTGGGTTAGTCATAACATCATCTATAATGTGCTTAGATGACTTGAATAACACTATCGAGCTTTCTTCTTTTTTTAAATCTAGAGGTGAAAGTACTTCGGAACAACTGCATGACTAAAATACGAAAACGTTATGGATATGCATACTTTGGTCTAGTGGTAGAATAGTACCTTGCCACTGTACAGACCCGGGTTTGATTCTCGGCTGGTGCATCTTATGTGACGAAGAATAGCAGTGATGAAACTAGTGCGTATTGTGACAACTTGGGGGTTAGTCATAACATCATCTAAAACGTTGTGGATGTGCATACTTATTGAAGTACCAGTGGTCTAGTTGTAGAATAGTACCCTGCCATGGTACAGACCCGGGTTTGATTCTCGGCTGGTGCATCTTGTGATGAAGAATAGCAGTGATGAAACTAGTGTGCGTATTGTGACAACTCGGGTTAGTTATAACATCATCTATAATGTGCTTAGATGACATGATGAATAGCACTATCGAGCTTTCTTCTTTTTCTTAAATCTAGAGGTGAAAATACTTCGGAATAACTGCATGATTAAAATACAACAACATTATGGATGTGCATACTTATTGAAGCACCAGTGGTCTAGTGGTAGAATAGTACCCTGCCATGGTACAGACCCGGGTTTGATTCTCGGCTGGATACTTATTGAAGCACCAGTGGTCTAGTGGTAGAATAATAGTCTGCCATGGTACAGACCCGGGTTTGATTCTCGGCTGGTGCATCTTGTGACGAAGAATAGCAGTGATGAAACTAGTGCGTATTGTGACAACTTGGGTTAGTCAGAACATCATCTATAATGTGCTTAGATGACTTGAATAACACTATCGAGCTTTCTTCTTTTTTTAAATCTAGAGGTGAAAGTACTTCGGAACAACTGCATGACTAAAATACGAAAACGTTATGGATGTGCATACTTTGTTCTAGTGGTAGAATAGTACCTTGCCACTGTACAGACCCGGGTTTGATTCTCGGCTGGTGCATCTTGTGTGACGAAGAATAGTAGTGATGAAACTAGTGCGTATTGTGACAACTTGGGTTAGTCATAACATCATCTATAATGTGCTTAGATGACATGAATAGCACTATCGAGCTTTCTTCTTTTTCTAAAATCTAGAGGTTTAAGTACTTCGGAACAACTGCATGACTAAAATACAACAACATTATGGATGTGCATACTTATTGAAGCACCAGTGGTCTAGTGGTAGAATAGTACCCTGCCATGGTACAGACCCGGGTTTGATTCTCGGCTAGATACTTATTGAAGCACCAGTGGTCTAGTGGTAGAATAATAGCCTGCCATGGTACAGACCCGGGTTTGATTCTCGGCTGGTGCATCTTGTGACGAAGAATAGCAGTGATGAAACTAGTGCGTATTGTGACAACTTGGGTTAGTCAGAACATCATCTATAATGTGCGTAGATGACACGAATAGCACTATCGAGCTTTCTTCTATTTGTAAAATCTAGAGCTGAAAGCACTTCGGAACAACTTAATGACTAAAATATGAGAACGTTATGGATATGCATACTTATTGAAGCACCAGTGGTTTAGCGATAGAATAGTACCCTACCATGATACAGACCTAAATTCGATTCCTGCCTGGTGCATCTTGTGATGAAGAATAGTGATGAAACTAGTGCGTGACACGAATAGTACTATCGAGCTTTCTTCTTTTTCTATAATTTAGAGGTGAAAGTACTTTGGAACAACTGCCTGACTAAAATACGAAAACGTTATGGATGTGCATACTTATTGAAGCACCAGTGGTCTAGTGTTAGAATAGTACCCTGTCACGGTACAGACCTGGGTTCGATTCCCCACTGGTGCACTTTGTTACGAAGGATAGCAGTGATGAAACTAGTGCGTATTGGGACAACTCGGTGGTTAGTCATAACATCATCTATAATGTGCGTTTAGATGACATGAATAGCACTATCGAGCTTTCTTCTTTTTCTAAAATCTAGAGGTGAAAGTACTTCGGAACAACTGCATGACTAAAATACAACAACATTATGGATGTGCATACTTATTGAAGCACGAGTGGTCTAGTGGTACATTATGGATGTGCATACTTATTGAAGCACCAGTGGTCTAGTGGTAGAATAGTACCCTGCCATGGTACAGACCCGGGTTTGATTCTCGGCTGGATACTTATTGAAGCACCAGTGGTCTAGTGGTAGAATAGTAGCCTGCCATGGTACAGACCCGGGTTTGATTGTCCGGCTGGTGCATCTTTTGACGAAGAATAGCAGTGATGAAACTAGTGCGTATTGTGACAACTTGGGTTAGTCATAACATCATCTATAATGTGCTTAGATGACACGAATAGCACTATCGAGCTTTCTTCTTTTTCTAAAATCTAGAGGTGAAAGTACTTCGGAACAATTGCATGACTAAAATACGAAAACTTTATGGCTGTGCATATTTATTGAAGCACCAGTGGTCTAGCGATAGAATAGTACCCTGCCACGATATAGACCAAGATTCGATTCCCGGCTGGTGCATTTTGTGACGAAGAATAGCAGTGATGAAACTAGTGCGTAATGTGACAATTTGGGTGTAACAACCTAAAATAACGATAATATGTATTTATTTGTTGTGTGTTTGGTGGTGGTGGTGGTGGTGGTGGTGGTGGGATGAATCGGGTATTCCAGGATTTTCTGGATTCTTTTGTCATTGTGTTCATTGATGATATCTTGGTTTATTCCAAGACAAACGATGAACATGCAGGAAGGAAAGTTTTGTTGGTTCTGCGTAAACAAAGATTATATGCCAAGTTCTCAAAATGTGAGTTTTGGCTTCAAAAGGTAGTATTCCTTGGTCATGTGGTATCCAAGGATGGTATAACTGTTGATCCAGCAAAGGTGGAGGCAGTTATAGGTTGGGTTCGACCAACTACAGTTACTGAGGTGAGAAGTTTCCTGGGTTTAGCCGGATATTACAGGCGCTTTATTAAAGACTTTGCAAGGATTGCCGCACCACTGACTCAGTTAACCCGAAAAGGGAAGAAATTTGATTGGAGTCGAGCTTGTGAAAGTAGTTTTCAGGAACTCAAGGAAAGATTAGCGTCAGCCCCAGTGCTTATTGTACCTGACGGTACTGGAAACCTAGTAATTTATAGTGATGCCTCTAAGCATGGGTTGGGGTGCGTACTTATGCAAAACGGGAGAGTTATTGCTTATGCCTCTCGACAATTAAAGGATTATGAACGCAATTACCCAACTCATGATTTAGAATTAGCTGCTGTGGTGTTTGCTCTGAAGATATGGAGACATTATCTGTACGGTGAGAGGATACAAGTATATACGGATCATAAGAGTCTTAAATATCTGTTCACCCAGAAAGAGCTCAACATGAGGCAACGTCGGTGGTTGGAGTTGGTAAAAGATTATGATGTGGAGATCCTACATCATCCTGGTAAAGCTAATGTGGTAGCTGATGCCTTGAGTCCTAAGACAGCTCACTCATCTGCAATGCTAACGAGACAACACAACATTCAGATGATAATAATAATAATAATTATTATTATAAAAATAATAATAAAAAAAAAAAATAATAATAATAATTAAAAAAATATATATATATATCGAAACGAAGCAGCTGCGTCAAGCAGCTGCTGTAAAGGGGGATGAGGGGCGGCGGACGCGTAGGCTGGAGGCGTGGGATGGATGAGTGGATTGTTAGAGGGTATGGAGGCGTATTAGGGCCTTGATTAGGTTTTAAAAAGGAAGAAAAATGAAGAAGAGTGATTAGCGAAAAACCCAGAAAACAGAGGAGGAAATTTTTGAGAATTCGAATTTTGGTTGCTTAAAATTGGACATCAATCGAGGGTAAAGGAAGAGGGGTTGTTGCTGAGGAATCATTTGAGGAAGGGGATACGGCCACGAGCTGAATCGGACGGTGATTCGAAGGTAACGAAAAACCCATATCACCGAACCTTTAAATCTCGATATCTTGATTCATACTGCATAATAAGTTATGAAATAAGGCTTGTTAGAACCGTAGTTAGAAGATCTATAATGTTGTAGAAGAAATCAGAACGAAATTCGAGCGGTAGAGATGAAATTTTTGCTTCGGGACACAACGGGTATTAAAGGAAAAGATTGGGAAAAAATGGCAGGGAGGAGAGGTTGAAGACGAGCGCGTGAAGGACACGCGAGGCGCGTGGGAGGCCGCGAGTGGAAGTGCGATTGCGCGCGGATCAGGCGCGTGAGAAACGAACCCCGACCTTGTCTTGGCGCGTGAGGGCGCGTGAGCAGGTATTTTGGCTTCCGGTTTGTCCCGTTCGACTCCTTTTGACCTGTCCTATCAAAATTGGTCTATACTTATGTTGAAATTGATAAAATATAGGTCTAATAGGAAGGAATTGTGTTGAAATACTATTAAACGTACATTCAAGGGGGAAAAGGAGTTCGAAACCAAGTAAGTAGCGTATCGATCTATGAACTAGTTCTTAACTTGTTTTACAACATGTGAGTATGTTGTTTACCTGATTAAGAGCTTAGTATGTTATGATGAGCTTTGATGATATTGAGTGTTTATTGTATATTGTGACTGCTTGCCTGTGATGTAAGCATGATATAAATGATTGTCAGAATGTTCTATGTGTTGAACATGATACATGTATGAAAGCATGCAGTAACAGTAACTGTGAGTATGTTATGCATGTTAATGGAAAGGTTATGACTCTAGATATGCTTATTGGTTGTTGAGCTATGGCTTATTTATATGAGTATGATAGTCTACTAATTCCCGCGGAGTTCCTGGCCAACGCGCTGTGTGCTAAGTCAGGGAGCATGAGTACTTCTGACCGTTGGTATATGAGATAAACAGGCCGCCAGAGCAATTAGTAGACGGGCCGTATTTGACCGAGAGCGAGTCTTACATACGAGTCCGAAAATTCTAGATAAGCATATCGAAGGAGAGTCAGTAACCTAGCTGGAGGTAGCTGAGATACCTCATTAACGAACAGATGACCCTAGTAAGAGAACTAGGAGTCAGTGATGAATAAAGCTTAAAAACACCTGGAAAGATTAGTTATGAACCCGTGAATGATAAGCTAGCTACTTACTGAGTAATCTAATTACTCATCAAAATTATTATAACTTTTCTTTCCAGATTTAGATGATGCAGGCCAACCGAGGACGAGACCAGCGGGCTAGAGACTACTGGGAATCCATGTCTGGGTCTGTTTATGTAATTATGGTTTCGTTGTCGAGAATCTACTTCGGTTGTTTTAAGTTTAAATAGCACTCGTTTTAAATGTTTTACTTGATGTTTTTGGAAATATTTTTTTTGAAATTTATCATTGGTTGTCGGAGTTTATTATCCAGGTCCGTAGTAACTCCTGTGAATCGCGTTGACGATGAGCGGGGTGTTACATTGGGTTCGTCATAACATCATCTATAATGTGCTTAGATGACACGAATAGCACTATCGAGCTTTCTTCTTTTTCTAAAATGTAGAGGTGAAAGAACTTCGGAACAACTGCATGACTAAAATACGAAAACGTTATGGATGTGCATACTTATTGAAGCACCAGTGGTCTAGTGATAGAATTGTACCCTGCCACGATATAGAACTAGATTCGATTCCCGACTGGTGCATCTTGTGACAAAGAATAGCAGTGATGAAACTAATGCGTAATGTGACAATTTGGGTTAGTCATAACATCATCTATAATGTGCTTAGATGACACGAATAGCACTATCGAGCTTTCTTCTTTTTCTAAAATGTAGAGGTGAAAGTACTTCGGAACAACTGCATGACTAAAATACGAAAACGTTATGGATGTGCATACTTATTGAAGCACCAGTGGTCTAGTGGTAGAATAGTACCCTGCCACGGTACAGACCTGGGTTCGATTCTCGGCTGGTGCATCTTTTCTTGAAGAATAGTAGTGATGAAACTAGTGCGTAATGTGACAACTTGGGTTAGTCGTCATAACATCATCTATAATGTGTGCTTAGATGACACGAATAACACTATCGAGCTTTCTTCTTTTTCTAAAATCTAAAGGTGAAAGCACATCGGAACAACTGTATGACTAATATATGAGAACGTTTTGGATATGCATACTTATTGAAGAGCCAATGGTCTAGTGATAGAATAACGATACATACCTGGATTTGATTCCCGGCTGATGCATCTTGTGACGAAGAATTGCATGAAACAAGTGCGTAATGTGACAAATTGGTTTAGTCATAACATCATCTATAATGTGCTTAGATGACACGAATAGCACTATCGAGCTTTCTTCTTTTTCTAAAATCTAGAGGTGAAAGCACATCGGAACAACTGCATGACTAAATACGAAAACGTTATAGATGTGCATACTTATTGAAGCACCAGTGGAAAAATGGTAGAATAGTACCCTGCCACGGTATAGCCCCGGGTTTGATTCCGGGCTGGTGCATCTTTTGACGAAGAATAGCAGTGATGAAACTAGTGCGTATTGTATCAACTTGGGTTAGTCATAACATCATCTATAATGTGCTTAGATGACATGAATAGCACTATCGAGCTTTCTTCTTTTTCTTAAATCTAGAGCTGAAAGTATTTCAGAAGAACTGCATGACTAAAATACGAAAACGTTATGGATGTGCATACTTATTGAAGCACCAGTGGTCTAGTGATAGAATAGTACCCTGCCACGATATAGAACTATATTCGATTCCCGGCTGGTGCATCTTGTGACGAAGAATAGAGTGATGAAACTAGTGCGTAATGTGACAATTTGGGTTAGTCATAACATCATCTATAATGTGCTTAGATGACACGAATAGCACTATCGAGCTTTCTTCTTTTTCTAAAATGTAGAGGTGAAAGAACTTCGGAACAACTGCATGACTAAAATACGAAAACGTTATGGATGTGCATACTTATTGAAGCACCAGTGGTCTAATGGTAGAATAGTACCCTGCCACGGTATAGCCCCAGGTTTGATTCCCGGCTGGTGCATCTTTTGACGAAGAATAGCAGTGATGAAACTAATGCGTATTGTTATCACTTGGGTTAGTCATAACATCATCTATAATGTGCTTAGATGACACGAATAGCACTATCGAGCTTTCTTTTTTTTCTTAAATCTAGAGCTGAAAGTACTTCGGAAGAACTGCATGACTAAAATACGAAAACGTTATGGATGTGCATACTTATTGAAGCCCAGTGGTCTAGTGATAGAATAGTACCCTGCCACGATATAGAACTAGATTCGATTCCCAGCTGGTGCATCTTGTGACGAAGAATAGCAGTGATGAAACTAGTGCGTAATGTGACAACTTGGGTTAGTCATAACATCATCTATAATGTGCTTAGATGACACGAATAGCACTATCGAGCTTTCTTCCTTTTCTAAAATCTAGAGGTGAAAGTACTTCGAAACAACTGCATGACTAAAATACGAAAACGTTATGGATGTGCATACTTATTGAAGCACTAGTGGTCTAGTTTTAGAATAGTACCCTGCCACGATATAGAACTATATTCGATTCCCGGCTGGTGCATCTTGTGACGAAGAATAGCAGTGATGAAAATAGTGCGTAATGTGACAACTTGGGTTAGTCATAACATCATCTATAATGTGTGCTTAGATGACACGAATAACACTATCGAGCTTTCTTCTTTTTCTAAAATCTAGAGGTGAAAGCACATCGGAACAACTGTATGACTAATATATGAGAACGTTTTGGATATGCATACTTATTGAAGAGCCAGTGGTCTAGTGATAGAATAACGATACAGACCTGGATTTTATTCCCAGCTGATGCATCTTGTGATGAAGAATAGCATGAAACTAGTGCGTAATGTGCCAACTTGGGTTAGTCATAACATCATCTATAATGTGCTTAGATGACACGAATAGCACTATCGAGCTTTCTTCTTTTTCTAAAATGTAGAGGTGAAAGAACTTTGGAAGAACTGCATGACTAAAATACGAAAACGTTATGGATGTGCATACTTATTGAAGCACCAGTGGTCTAGTGATAGAATAGTACCCTGCCACGATATAGAAGTATATTCTATTCCCGGCTGGTGCATCTTGTGACGAAGAATAGCAGTGATGAAACTAGTGCGTATTGTGACAACTTGGGTTAGTCATAACATCAACTATAATGAGCTTAGATGACACGAATAGCACTATCGAGCTTTCTTCTTTTTCTTAAATCTAGAGCTGAAAGAACTTCGGAACAACTGCATGACTAAAATACGAAAACGTTATGGATGTTCATACTTATTGAAGCACCAGTGGTCTAGTGGTAGAATAGTACCCTGCCACGGTACAGACCCGGGTTTGATTTTCGGCTGGTGCATCTTGTGACGAAGAATAGCAGTGATAAAACTAGTGCGTATTGTGACAACTTGGGTTAGTCATAACATCATTTATAATGTGCTTAGATGACACGAATAGCACTATCGATTTTTCTTCTTTTTCTTAAATCTAGAGGTGAAAGTACTTCGGAACAACTGCATGACTAAAATACGAAAACGTTATGGATGTGCATACTTATTGAAGCACTAGTGGTCTAGTGATAGAATAGTACCCTGCCACGATATAGAACTAGATTCGATTCCCGGCTGGTGCATCTTGTGACGTAGAATAGCAGTGATGAAACTAGTGCGTAATGTGACAATTTTGGTTAGTCATAACATCATCTATAATGTGCTTAGATGACACGAATAGCACTATCGAGCTTTCTTCTTTTTCTAAAATGTAGAGGTGAAAGTACTTCTGAACAACTGCATGACTAAAATACGAAAACGTTATGGATGTGCATACTTATTGAAGCACCAGTGGTCTAGTGGTAGACTAGTACCCTACCACGGTACAGACCCGGGTTTGATTCCCGGCTGGTGCATCTTTTGACGAAGAATAGCAGTGATGAAACTAGTGCGTATTGTGACAACTTGGGTTAGTCATAACATCATCTATAATGTGCTTAGATGACACGAATAGCACTATCGAGTTGTACTTCGGAACAACTGCATGACTAAAATACGAAAACATTATGGATGTGCATACTTATTGAAGCACCAGTGGTCTAGTGGTAGAATAGTATCGTACCACAGTATAGCCCCGGGTTTGATTCCCGATTGGTGCATCTTGTGACGAAGACTAGCAGTGCGTATTGTGACTACTTGGGTTAGTCTTCACATCATTTATAATGTGCATAGATGACACGAATAGCACTATCGAGCTTTCTTCTATTTCTAAAATCTAGTGGTGAAAGTACTTAGGAACAACTGCATGACTAAAATACGAAAACGTTATGGATGTGCATACTTATTGAAGCACTAGTGGTCTAGTGGATTCCCTGCTGGTGCATCTTGTGACGAAGAATAGTAGTGATGAAACTAGTGCGTATTGTGACAACTTGGGTTAGTCATAACATCATCTATAATGTGCATAGATGACACGAATAGCACTATCATGGATGTGCATACTTATTGAAACACCAGTGGTCTAGTGGATTCCCTGCTAGTGCATCTTGTGACGAAGAATAGCAGGTGATGAAACTAGTGCGTATTGTGACAACTTGGGTTAGTCATACGAATAGCACTATCGAGCTTTCTTCTATGTCTAAAATCTAGATGTGAAAGTACTTCGAAACACTGCATGACTAAAATACGAAAACGTTATGGATGTGCATACTTATTGAAGCACCAGTGGTCAGGTGGTAGAATAGTACCCTGCCACGGTACAGACCTGGATTTTATTCCCGACTGGTGCATCTTGTGACGAAGAATAGCAGTGATGAAACTAGTGCGAATAGCAGTATCGAACTTTCTTCTATTTCTAAAATCTAGAGGTGAAAGCAATATGACTAAAATATGAGAACGTTATGGATATGCATACTAATTGTAGCACAACTTGGGTTAGTCATAACATCATCTATAATGTGCATAGATGACACGAATAGCACTATCGAACTTTCTTCTATTTCTAAAATCTAGAGGTGATACTTATTGTAGCACAACTTTGGTTAGTCATAACATCATCTATAATGTGCATAGATGACACGAATAGCACTATCGAACTTTCTTCTATTTCTAAAATCTAGGGGTGAAAGCAGTATGACTAAAATATGAGAACGTTATGGATATGCATACTTGCTGAAGCACTAGTGGTCTAGTGATAGAATAGTACCCTGCCATGATACAGAATACTTATTGAAACACCAGTGGTCAGGTGGTAGAATAGTACCCTGCCACGGTATAGACCCGGGTTCGATTTTCTACTGGTGCATCTTGTGACGAAGAATAGCAGTGATGAAATTAGTGCGCGTAATGTGACAACTTGGGTTAGTCATAACATCATCTATAATGTGCTTAGATGACATGAATAGCACTATCGATCTTTCTTCTTTTTCTAAATTCTAGATGTGAAAGTACTTCGAAACACTGCATGACTAAAATACGAAAACGTTACGGGATGTGCATACTTATTGAAGCACCAGTGGTCAGGTGGTAGAATAGTACCCTGCCACGGTACAGACCTGGGTTTTATTCCCGACTGGTGCATCTTGTGACGAAGAATAGCAGTGATGAAACTAGTGCGTATTGTGACAAGTTGGGTTAGTCATAACATCATCTATAATGTGCTTAGATGACACGAATAGCAGCATCGAGTTTTCTTCTTTTTCTAAAATCTAGAGGTGAAAATACTTCGGAACAACTGCATGACTAAAATATGAAAGCGTTATGGATGTGCATACTTATTGAAGCACCAGTGGTCTAGTGGTAGAATAGTACCCTGCCACGGTATAGACCCGGGTTCGATTTTCGGCTGGTGCATCTTGTGACGAAGAATAGCAGTGATGAAATTAGTGCGTAATGTGACAACTTGGGTTAGTCATAACATCATCTATAATGTGCTTATATGACACGAATAGTACTATCGAGCTTTCTTCTATTTATAAAATCTAGAGGTGAAAGTACTTCGGAACAACTGCATGACTAAAATACGAAAACGTTATGGCTGTGCATATTTATTGAAGCACCAGTGGTCGAGTGGTAGAATAGTACCCTGCCACAAAACAGACTTGGGTTCGATTCCCGACTGATGCATCTTGTGACGAAGAATAGCAATGATGAAACGTGTGCATAATGTGACAACTTGGGTTAGTCATAACATCATCTATAATGTGCTTAGATGACACGAATAGCAGTATCGAACTTTCTTCTATTTCTAAAATCTAGAGGTGAAAGCAGTATGACTAAAATATGAGAACGTTATGGATATGCATACTTGCTGAAGCACTAGTGGTCTAGTGATAGAATAGTACCCTGCCATGATACAGAATACTTATTGAAGCACCAGTGGTCTAGTGGTAGAATAGTACCCTGCCACGGTATAGACCCGGGTTCGATTTTCTACTGGTGCATCTTGTGACGAAGAATAGCAGTGATGAAATTAGTGCGTAATGTGACAACTTGGGTTAGTCATAACATCATCTATAATGTGCTTAGATGACATGAATAGCACTATCGATCTTTCTTCTTTTTCTAAATTCTAGATGTGAAAGTACTTCGAAACACTGCATGACTAAAATACGAAAACGTTACGGATGTGCATACTTATTGAAGCACCAGTGGTCTAGTGGTAGAATAGTACCCTGCCATGATACAGAATACTTATTGAAGCACCAGTGGTCAGGTGGTAGAATAGTACCCTGCCACGGTACAGACCTGGGTTTTATTCCCGACTGGTGCATCTTGTGACGAAGAATAGCAGTGATGAAACTAGTGCGTATTGTGACAACTTTGGTTAGTCATAACATCATCTATAATGTGCTTAGATGACACGAATAGCAGTATCGAGTTTTCTTCTTTTTCTAAAATCTAGAGGTGAAAATACTTCGGAATAACTGCATGACTAAAATATGAAAACGTTATGGATGTGCATACTTATTGAAGCACCAGTGGTCTAGTGGTAGAATAGTACCCTGCCACGGTACAGACCCGGATTCGATTTTCGGCTGGTGCATCTTGTGACGAAGAATAGCAGTGATGAAACTAGTGCGTAATGTGACAACTTGGGTTAGTCATAACATCATCTATAATGTGCTTATATGACACGAATAGCACTATCGAGCTTTCTTCTATTTATAAAATCTAGAGGTGAAAGTACTTCGGAACAACTGCATGACTAAAATACGAAAACGTTATGGTTGTGCATATTTATTGAAGAACCAGTGGTCGAGTGGTAGAATAGTACCCTGCCACAAAACAGACTTGGGTTCGATTCCCGGCTGATGAATCTTGTGACGAAGAATAGCAATGATGAAACGTGTGCATAATGTGACAACTTGGGTTAGTCATAACATCATCTATAATGTGCTTAGATGACACGAATAGCAGTAATTTCTAAAATCTAGAGGTGAAAGCAGTATGACTAAAATATGAGAACGTTATGGATATGCATACTTATTGTAGCACAACTTGGGTTAGTCATAACATCATCTATAATGTGCATAGATGACACGAATAGCACTATCGAACTTTCTTCTATTTCTAAAATCTAGAGGTGAAAGCAGTATGACTAAAATATGAGAACGTTATGGATATGCATACTTGCTGAAGCACCAGTGGTCTAGTGATAGAATAGTACCCTGCGACGATACAGAATACTTATTGAAGCACCAGTGGTCTAGTGATAGAATAGTACCCTGCCACGATACAGACCTAGATTTGATTCCCGGCTGGTGCATCTTGTGACGAAGAATAGCAGTGATGAAACTAGTGCGTAATGTGACAACTTGGGTTAGTCATAACATCATCTATAATGTGCTTAGATGACACGAATAGCAGTATCGAGCTTTCTTCTTTTTCAAATCTAGAGGTGAAAGTACTTCGGAAATACTGCAGGACTAAAATACGAAAATGTTATGGCTGTGCATGTTTATTGAAGCACTAGTAGTCGAGTGGTAGAATAGTACCCTGCCACGGTACAGACTTGGGTTCGTTTCCTGGCTGATGCATCTTGTGACGAAGAATAGCAATGATGAAACTAGTGCATAATGTGACAACTCGGGTTAGTCATAACATCATCTATAATGTGCTTAGATGACATGAATAGCACTATCGAGCTTTCTTCTTTTTCTAAAATCTAGAGGTGAAAGTACTTCGGAACAATTGCATGACTAAAATACAACAACATTATGGATGTGCATACTTATTAAAGCACCAGTGGTCTAGTGGTAGAATAGTACCCTATCACGGTACAGACCCGGGTTAGATTCCCTGCTGGTGCATCTTGTGACGAAGTATAGTAGTGATGATAGTGCGTATTGTGAGATAAAAGGCATTTGCGATTTTAGCTGGTTCATCGGAGGCCTCTTTCAGCGTCACAAACTTTTTTGTTTTCACGAAGGGGAAGACTCTTAACAATATTTCTGTTATGAAAGAGGGATTAATGAATAACAAACGAAATAATAAAGCAACAAAACCATTGTGGAGCCGTATGCACTGCACAAAGGATGCGTGTACGGTTGTTAATCCTATCTTTTTTATTCTCTTTGACTCATCATGATCATGCGAGATAGAGAAAACCATTTATTAAATCATGAGGGTAATGATCCATCAACTTCCTCGTTCTTTTTATGAGGGACAAACAGGAGAATGATTCTGGAAGCGGGAGAACTACTGACGCTGCGCGAAACCATCACAAATGTTTATGTACAAAGAACAGGCAAACCCTTATGGGTTGTATCCGAAGATATGGAAAGGGATGCTTTTATGTCAGCAAAAGAAGCCCAAGCTCATGGAATTGATGACACCAATAGCACTACCGAGCTTTCTTCTTTTTTCTAAAATCGAGAGGAGAAAGCACTTCGGAACAACTGCATGACTAAAATATGAGAACGTTATGGATATGCATACTTATTGTAGTACTAGTGGTCTAGCAGTACAAACCCTGACTTCAACGTTTTGGCTAATGAGAGAGCATATAGTGTGTGGAAGTGAGGATCACAAGACTTGCATCTATGTTGTCTACATATCCATTGGTTAAAATATCATCTATTTTGTATTTCGATTCCATTCCCTCTTTTATAAACAACTTGAACAATTATACTATATAAACGTTTTGCATCCATTTTAGTAATGATGTTGATTGACTTTAAATTGCCTAAAATTTTATCATAATTTACCTTGTTTTCATTTTAGATGTTTTCTTAACTACTTGCCCTTCTTCACAAACTTAGTTTGCTTTGTGTAGTCATCGTCTGCTAAAAGCAAGAATTGAGGACATATGACACCATTGGATTATGTGGAGCATCATCGAATAGGGGCAATTCAATTCTAAGAGGAAAATTAAAACAAAGGCCAATTATGTATATTTCATAATTTGTAAAGTTTGTTGTTTTAGTGCTGAAGCGTAAAAAAAGACTCCAAATGTCCCAGTATTAGAAGGTAAATTTCAATTGAAGCTAGAAAATGTGCAATGCGCATAATATTACGGTCGTACTTCTTCAACCGTGCGGCCTCATGATATTGACATGCTCACAACACGCCTTAAGAAAAACTCAAGCCTCATATTCATCTTTTTCCAAGCTTTGCGGTTTCGTTGGACCTTGGGGGAGGTTTGTCTTCACCAACCGAACATCACTTATGTCGCCTGTGTGTGAGGTTCATTGGACCTTGGGCGAGGTTCGACCACATATGTCACCTGTGTGTGCATGTTCATTCATCTGTGACACAACAACGTGGCATCTCATTGTCATCTTAGTTTTCAACAACACGATCCATGCATCGTGGTGTCATCCCATGTCTATCTTAATGCTTTTTTTTGTGTTATAAAGGAGGATGAGATGTTGTGATATGTACTCTTGGTGATTGATGGATGTTATCCCCTGCTGAGTTTTAATGAATGTTTAAATTATGTTTTTAGGCTTTAAGTGATTGATAGAAATAACTCCTTGTTAAGCATGCATGAATGTTTTATATTAAGATTAGGGTGCTAGAGCTAAAAGAGTCTTACCACGACCAAAGTCAGAACATTTCTAGTAGACTGGGCACTTCAAGATCGTGAGCGAGGATTAGAGATTTACATCTAAGTGTACCCAGAGATTGGATTAGCCCTAAGGAGCTCATCCCAAGTGTCCTTTAATATGGATTTAAATTGTCTGACGCCTCTAAGAACCTAGTAAACCTCCATTCACCCAAAAAAATTTAAGAGAGCGTACGAGACTGCTAGCAGTGTGAACAGTATTTACTTGAAAAATCACTATTGTTTGTAGAAGCGGGCCAAGAGCCCATAAGCTAGCATTAAAAATGAACGAGGGACTACATAAGTAGTTGACTTGAGGAGCTGCTATTATGTGTAGAAGTGGGTCGAGAACCCGTAAACCACATAGAATTGTAAAGAAACTTAACCATTGGCTTAAAGAGAGTACAAATGCTCTTTTACTTCATTTATCAAATCTACTTTAGAGAGACAACACAACACAGATGACTTTATATAGGCTCAAAACAAAACCCTTCATCTTTTAAAGACATTTCCAGAATTCAATACTTAATAACCATAATTAACCCGGATGTGATCTAACCTTAAAAGTAAATAAATTGTCTTAAAATACATTAATAAAACACCATAGCTTTATTATCATCCACCCAAAATTTGTAACCATCCAAGAAGTAATGAAGCTTGATTATTCTACCATGTGATATGAATTGCAACTTGAATTTATCTGGTAGTAATTTGAATAACATTTTTCACCTATTTCTTGAACTTTATATTGTATGATTGAGGTGTCTTGGTTCATATTAAATTCTCTCGGCGTTACGTAAATCAAATAGGTGAAGGAAGACTCATCGTTGGAACTGGTCATCATGGTAAGTCGATATACAAACCTCTATTTTTACATCAATTTGTCCCAATTTTGCTATTCTCTCAGTTTGACATTAGAAAAAGAAAATACCAAAATTGGTTGTGTTCTAGAAATTTCATGAATTCTTCGTTAAAGGGATTGAGGAACAACCCAATCACACCTTCGGCTCACGTAGATGCCCAACTCACAAGCCTAGTGCACATGCCCAACCCACGTCTAGACATCAGGCTAGCCTGCACGTGTTAGCCTATTTCATGCCTCAGCCCAACCTAGTTTTTGGCTTAAGACACTCCAACCCACGTCACGATCCAGCCTGCTTTAGTCGACCCGCCCTGCTTCTACGAACCCACGACTCGACCCGCGACCCAACTCTGCGTGGGGCTAGGTTCAGCTTCTCAACTTTTCATCTAGGCTTACCTTGGAATCTTCCCCCAGTCTTAGGTAGTTTAGTTGACTTGGATTGGAAATTTGGACCCTTCCTACCATTTTTGTCCCTTTTAGAGCCCTTTTTTATACTTTTGCATATGAGATGAGCAAGGTTGTAATTTTGCCAATTTAAAATGTTTTGAGCTAAAATTGAAGTAGTTAATGAAGTTAGGAGAATTAACTCCTTAGTAATTTCTTAAATATGATGTCATGGGATTCCATGGGTGGATTTGGACTTTGAGAAGCATGATCAAGCTAACACCAAGAGTATTTAGTGACAAGATAAGTGGATTTACGGTTGGATTACTTCTAATATGTTATCTCATGTATGTTATGATACCATGTTCATGTTATGTCTATGAGACATTGATGAACCACGTATGATAATGATGAAAGATATGCTATGCACACATGCATGTCTCATAGAGAAGTTATGTTATGACAAGAATGGAAATATGATCTGCATTATAACTATGTACTATGTTTTTGAACTATGGAAACTCATGTATGTCGTATCTCATGAGCATGAGATACTTTCCTAATACGTTTTATATGGACACATATACTATGATACACGAACCTTTCCTTCTTTTGATTTCTGGTAGCGTAAGCATGCGTTTGCCTATAGTTAGGCCTAGGGGGTACGTATTGAAGATTATTGGGAGGGAGTCCCACATTGGCTAATTTAGATGATGATCATGGGTTTATAAGCAAGAAATACATCTTCATTGGTACGAGGCCTTTTGGGAAAACGAAAAGCAAAACCATGAGAGCTTATGCTCAAAATTGACAAATATCATACCATTGTGAGTTTGTGATTCCTAACAGTACGTATACGAGCCCGCCTCTTGAGTTCGTGACTACACATCCAACCCTACCCTACTTTTCCCAGGTAAAGGTAAGACACTTATGTACAAATGATGACAAGTATGGAGGCCATGGAAATAAAGTTAAGGGTAGTTGAATTTCTGCACCTAAGTTGTAGCCCTTAGGTTAGGCCTAGAAAAGAAAGCAGTGACTACACATTGAACCATCCAACCCTACCTAGAAAAGAAAGTAGAGTTCGTGACTAGTATTTTTAAATACTCAAACCGAAAAGAAAGTAGAGTTCGTGACTAGTATTTTTAAATACTCAAACCACGTTTACAATTTTTTTCCAGGTAAAGGTAAGACACTTATGTACGAATGATGACGTGAACTATAGAGGCCATGGAAATAAAGTCAGGGTAGTTGAATTTGTGCACCTAAGTTGTAGCCCTTAGGGTAGGATAAGGCAATTGCATCTCTTTTAAATGCATGATAGGAAAGGTTGTTTTTCCTATTTTTAATTACATATGATGCTACTTGAATTTAAAATAAACATGGTGAATGTTTGAATTCATGACATCATTTAAAATGAATTGTTTAAATATTTTTTCGCACTTAGCTTACATGACATGCATGAAGTGGAGACCTTATTTTTAAATGAAAAAGTTTGGTTGTTATAATTCGACTACATGGAATTCTTGTTTCCATTGCATTGGACCAAGACGCGAGATTTATCTCCCATTGTGGTAGAGTTTCTAAAAGGCGATGAACACACAATTGAGATTTGTCACGACCCAATTTTTTAGGTTTCAAAACTCGGACCTTGACCAAAAAGACGAAAGCAAAAACAAACAAAAGTAGAATAAAAGAAAAAAAATCTCATAAAATTAAATTAGAAGAAAGAGAAGTTTAGGGTTTCAAAATTTTCAAAGAAATACAAATATAAGAGAAAATACAAGAGACTTGAAAATCTAAAAACGGATCTACGCTCTGAAACGACCCCTTCTGTGATCGCACAACTCTCAAACTCTCCTCTACCTCAACCGACAAGCTGCGAAGACCTGAAAAAGATAGGAAGAGAGGGATGAGTATAAAAATTATACTTAGTAAGCCATAGGCTCTCATCCCATTCTAGACTTAACAGATTCCAACAAACTTCTCGTTGGCGGTAGGATGTTTGGTTCTGGTCTTATCCCCTTGGGGTATTTTGGTTATTCGTTCTTTCATTTAAACCTTAAGAGTTTCTTATGCGGAGATGTGAATGACCGGTGACCTATGAGGAGCTACCTCATGCATGGCTCTATGAGACTACTTGGTATCTTACCTAGGGGTGAGTTGCAACCACCTAGGTCCATAATAGTCCCCCTCATCGGGAAGGGGCTACCTCTCCCTTATCCCATCTAGCTAAATGGTTTGTACGACGTGGTCTCACGTTTCCCATGCGAAACGACTAGGAGCAGTGAATTCTGACTAGGAACCCTTGGTCCCCCATGAAGCTATGACACCGTTCACACAACTTGTAGCCTAAGGGTACTTCTTAGGTGGTTCATATGCCTTGGTGGCCTGTTAGGCTCCTAAGGGAAAGATTAGGTCTATACCTAGTGACTAGTTACTCTAACCACAAATCGTGAGCCTTAACATAATACTGAATCATGGACATTAACTGAGCATGCACATAATCGTCATCTAGCATCATCATACATACTTCATGCAAAATAGACATACATGCTTAACGGGGTGATAACAACCATCAAGGTCTCAGAGCGTAGAGCTCACAAATTCTCATCCTCCTTTCAGCATGAATTAAACACATACATATACAGCGGAAGCTTAAAGCATAATTGCAACACTTAGATTATTCTCATAATGCTTCACATATTACATCCTTACTCATAATAATCAAATTACATATATTCAATCATGGAAAGCTATCACCTCATTCCAAGCGAATCCTACGAGCATTTTTTCTTAAATACCGTGTGGTGACTTACTTGGTTGACGCATGCCCTTTTGCTAAGCGTTTCTACGCAAATAGGGTATTAGAAAACATTGATTTTCTTCAATTGTGTCTAAAATTACATAAAAATATGCTTATAATTGGAATCAGGATGAAAATCGAGCAAACAGAAGTCGAACGGGTAAAAAGAAGCCTAACACGTGCCTGTCGTGCGCTAGCCATGCATCGGGAGTGTCCACTCGCAGGTTTTGCATGTGAGTGCCAGGCGCGGAGAATAATTTTGCAGTCGCGCGTCGCAGATCAGATTTTGAGTTGGATGGTGGGTAGTAGCTCGGGTGGACCGCAGGTCGGCTGATTCAGTTGCGATTCGGTTTGGGTCAAAATTGGTGGGTCGCAGTTTGGGTAGAAGCTGCGTGTCTCAATTTGGCTGGGACCGTGTTACTCAGCTCAACGTTTGACACGTGCTCGCTGCCTACCCAGACGCATTACCCTTCCGTCGGTCGACACCTGGCTTGCCGAAAAATTTCTCTCATCTAGTAGACGAAGAAAACTCGAATGTGATTAGATTTAACCTCTGTTTTAATTTTCATATATTTTAATATAGGATTCCAATTAACATGGTTTATTAGGCGAAGTGGTAGATTGTAATTCCATCTACATCTTAGTATTTTTTTTTCTTGAATTTTACTTCCTTACAAATTGACTTATGAGTATTTGAAAGAGGTTCGACACTCATCCTTACGTTCTTGACAATCCCTTGAAATACTAATTTTCGGTCACGTTTTCAACCAAGTTCCTTCAAGAGATCTTGGAGAATCTTTATTAGATGAACATATCAAAATGTTAGGCCTTAACTCTTAAGAAACCGCTCGGATATGAAGAAAAATGGATGAAGGTTACCTGGCAGGTTTTCTCGGTTCTTAGTGAAAGATAGAGCTTCGGGCACCCAAATCCTCTTCTCCCTTCCAAGAAAGACACCTCGCGTCTCGATCTTGACTGGAATGGACTCCAACGATAGTTTCTGACGAGTTTTCCGCGGCCCCATCTTTCTTCTCTCTTCACTTCTATCAACTTTCTCTCTCATTTTTTTTCTTTCTTTTGTTGACAGATTACTCAAAGATTCCAATAATGAGGTGAGGGGGCAAAATGACCCATTTGTTCTTCAGTTGATTTTGACCTTTTTTATTTAAAATATTCGGGTGCAAAAAGATTCAATACAACTTTCCACTCACATGCTGACAAGCAAACAAAGAGGTTTAGCCAGATACTTGAGGACATGTTGCGGCCATGTATAATTGAGACTTTTTAAGCAACTGGGACGAGCATATGCATCTCAAAGAGTTATACTACAATAATAATAAGTAGGCGATCATCTAGATGGCACTATTTCAAACTTTGTATGTGTAATAGCCCAAAAAAACAATTAAAAAAATATATACGTCAAAATAATAGTAATAATAATAATTCATAAATAAATAGATAAAGATTACTTAGAAATAATAAAATAAAATAAAACTTACCCACCTCTCTCTCCACCAACCTCTCATCTCAAAAATGTCAGATTTGAGAAAAAGTAAAATGGCTTTTAACACAGATGGTAGATTTAGAGATTTTGGTCGGTTGTTACCGTAAAATTCTATCTCAAATTTCCTTTTCCTCTATAGTTATGGTTATAAGAAATTAATTTAGGATCAGATCTTCTTCCTTTATCCAATATTTTACCTGATCATGTAATAATTAAATCTCATTTTCATATATCCAATTAATTAGATTTTTGTTGGCATTTATCCAAATCCGTAACATTAGGCAAACAAGAATTAAAATTGGCATTGTTTAGAAAATAAATATTGAGCAGGAGTAGTGTCTGTTTAGAGAATGAAAATCTATTTACACAATTAAAAATAAAAATAAAATCGGAAATATTAGAGGACAAGAAACTCCAGTAACAAAATAAACTACCTTAGATTTTGTAAGTAACAATTCCCTACATCAGTAATAATAGAAAATAAGATATGTAGTGAAAATAACATTATATATACAACATTTCAAGACTTTTAACAATGGACCAATGTAGATTAGAGATAATTTATAGAGTTCAAACTTCAAACTCATGTCATGGGCTCACATTGGTTGACTTGGATTTCAAATGACGGAATCAAACTTTCATTAAGGATATATTCGTGACAACGACTTAAGCTAACCAGGTAAGTGGCTCACCTGTCGTAGGTTACGCATTGTATGTTGTATGTTGGCACGTGCCTGTGGATTTGCACGTGTCATTAAATTGTATGCTAGCCTGTTATACTCGATTAAGTACGCTTGTGAAATGTGAATGTATGTTGTTTAATGTGATATGATGTGTTATGTTTATGACGTTTATAATGTGTCTAGCGTGAATGGTACTATAATTCAGAATGTAAACAACATGTGATATATGTCATGAAATCACGAGAAACGACATGAAATGTAACCCCGTTAGGATTATGTGTGATACATGGACTGAAAAATAATGACATGTTAAGCATGAAAGATGATAGCGGGGTTATATTCATTAATGATAAAAGTAGAAATATTGGGGACCTCATGCATTATGTGTGTTCATGCATTGGGGGGATACCCCTATTCCATCACAAGGATACGGACGCGTACATTCAATGACAGGACAACGATCGTTATGTTTTGCATAGTGCTGCTGTGACGGTTACTAGTTCTAACGGGTGTCCGGCCTAGGGAGCGTCCTAGTGTATGCTCGCCTGACTAGTAAGGTGGCCCAGCGGTGTGTGAAATGACTGGTGAGCCCATACCCGCACGTATGGGCTGTGTGTATAGTATATGATACACGTCCAAATTACCCGTTATGACAGCACCGTAAGAAAACAGATTGAAAGATAGGTCCCATCATCTCATTGCATGTGATGTTGCATAACCCCGATAGGGGGTCACTTACTGGGTATTCTAGAAATACTCAAGTTTCGTGCTACTATATTTTTCAGGTTAAGGCAAGGCATTCCTGTACGGCTGACGACGGCATCGCAACTCGAGACCATGACACATGCATAGGATAGTGGTATTTATTTTCTTAGACTTAGGCTAGAATATGATGTTTTTAGCTTAAACGCTTATTAATTTTATTTCGGGTCTTTTGTTGTGTCGTTTTCAAGATGTTTTCGAAACACGTAAGTCCATGGCTGTGTTTTAAGATAAAGAATATGTTTTATTGAATTTAAATGAAGTCTTTTGCATTCAATGTTTAGGAAATGTTTAGGATATGTATACAGTAGCGACCTTAAATTAAGTACAAAATTTCGGGTCGTTACAGTATGAATGGAGAAGGTTCTCTTTTTTCTTGGAGGAAGTGGAAAAGTAGTAGCTATTAGGATAATAATTTGTCCAGGAGATAAACTTAGAGGTATAGAAGTTTAGATCGAGGATTCATACTTCACAGAGCCGATAGAAGTGCTATGTAGATTCCTGTTGGACGGAATTGGAGTTCCCTGTGATCGATCATGTCTTCTTGAAAGTTGCACCTATGAGAGAGGTGTTGAGATTTGGGAAGGACAAAATGTTTTTGAGATACATAGTCCTTTTCGAGATCCTAAAATTGATATGACCTGTAGTGTACCTATGGCATTACCACCCACAACTAGCCTTTGACATGTGCTTGATAATGAGACCTTTCGCTTAACCGAGGGCATGAGGATTTGTAACGTCCAAATATTTCAGTGAATTTGAGATATTGTAGAAGGAAAAGGAAAAGATAATAAAAATTTAAATTTGGAAAAAATAGCACTAACGTTTGATAATTTAAAAATAGCCCCAAAGGTTAGAATCCTAGAAAGAGCCTCAAAAGTTAGAAAATTTGAAAAATAACCCTAATTGAATAGAAACTCTGGAAGAATAGTGCCTGAGAGGACATTGTTGTAGAACGTCCACTTGTAGGCCACCTCAAAAGTCTAGGGCCTACACAAGTGACACAGGGCAAGTGGGTGGACTAATTGGCTGATTGAAGTCTTAATTGTCAAGGGCAATTGGCATTCTTGAGCTCCCAAAATTTGAATTGATACCCAAAAGTACTACAAATATTGTGTCGTCCCTCACAATGCATAATAAGCTAGGATCTTTTTAGGAATTTGAACAAGAAACTTATCCTCTTCGTCACTACTTAAGAAATTTGGAACATGAGATAAAAAACTCATGAACTCGTCGATAACTATGTAGGTAAAAAACTTCGCTATTTTCCCAAAATATTTCTTGTTTGAGCATATTACAATCTCATTTTTGTCTCTTTAGTTTCAGAGAAATATTCGTTCGTGAAGAAAGCAACTCTTAAAACCAACAAAGTTCTGATTTCAACTTTGAAAAGTAGAAATTTCAAGATTTTTGGAATTTCAATTTAGCCGTACAAATTCATATGCAATTTTTTTTTTTTTTTTTTTTTTTTTTTTTTTTTTTTGAAGTATAAAGAGCATTTTTATGGAGTCAAGGGTTAATAACCACTACATCAAGGCAACTGGAAGGATTCGAATTAATGGTACCTTTTTCAAAAAATTAGAAATTCTCCCTCTACACAAACTTGGGGTTTAGGGAAATTTCTACAACTTCAATGTTAGAAAAGGATCAAGTTTGGGGGAGGGAAAAAGGGCTAAAAGGTTGACTTTTCTGTCAATTTTGAGCCCGTTTAATTATAAATTTGTCCAAGAAATTTGAGCTCTCTAATTAATATCGTGACTCATTAGAATCATAAGAAGTTTACACAATTTTAGAAGATATTGAGAGTAGATAAGCTTGGAAAGACCTTGAACGAAGAGGAAGAAGCTTCAAATTTTCGGAAAATTCGAATGGGTAGGATGTCTTCCTCGATTTATAACACATAATTTGTGAAAACTAAACCTAGAGCTTCATGCATATCAAATCTACAAGTTTAAAGAAGACACCAACTCGAGATAGCAATTGCATTGTGTGGATGAACTCGAGTTCTAGAGGCATTTGACCACACGCGTGCATCATCCTCCTTGGATGGAGGCTAAGGATGATGAAGTGGTCGATTCAAGTGAACCGACCACTCCTTTGGTTTTCTCGACCATATTGAGTTTTTGACTTATTTAGACCCCTTTCGATCGGCACAAAATTCATTTTGGTTCTAGACTCTTAACTTGTTTTAGGGCCTCTTAGATAAATTTCAAGCGATTTGGAGTTTGGAAATCCTAGGAACCAAGCCCCCAAACATGTCGATGCAGGTAAGTTGTAACGATCCTAAATTTCCACATACTCAGAGTCGCTACTAACGTCTCATGCTCATCTATAATGCGGAAACATATAACTCTTACATTAACATCATTTATAACGTAAACTTCAAAAAGCTCTTAAAACAACTTGTTCTCTGGAAAACACCGTCATGGTCTTGCATGTTTAAATACGAAATACTGAATTTAGAGAAAATAAGAACAAACACAAAATAATTTAAAACAAAGAAATGCAAATCAACCTATTCTAACCTAAGACTAGGAATTTAAATATGAGTCTACCCTATGCACGTGCCACAGTCTCTTCTCATGATGCCACCACCCTCCGTACAAGTGCACCATGTCTTTACTTGAAAAATGATGTGGCACACAACCTGAGTATTTTGAAGAATACTTAGTAAGTGGCCCCACTATAGGGGGGCCATGCAAATGCAAACATATGCAATCATGATTTAGGGACCTATCTCTAACATCATAAGGGTGGCCTCCAGTCTCGGACAAATTGGATGTGTAGTACTTCCCTACACACGACTCATGCATGCGAGTGTGAATCCCCAGGGCGCTCGCACACCCCCTAGACCCTCTGGTCAAACTAATCTATAGCGACATTTAGAGGTCAGCAGAACTCCATAGTGTCATGCGCCTCATGAACACCCTCATTTGTGCGCATTCGCAATCATGCACATTCGCACTCATCATCATACTGTGCGCGTCCGCACTCACCATCTCTAGGGGAAGTAGCCAACATACAATATGCATGATGTCCCTCTAAATCCATCATAATGTCTCTTCTGACACAACCCTCTAGTCTCATCTCTTTGTTATTCTAGGTAACACATACTCGTGGATATTTGTATTAATATCGTTTTCACGCTCTTAGGGTTGTATCCTATGTCGATTTAACGACATGATACAATATGACAATCATCATCATATAGCACGCTCAATATGGAAAACATCATCATATTAAGGTAAACGTCACACAATCATCATACTCATCATATTGCCATAAAGTGCATCAAGCATACCAAGTACGTCATTCATCGAAATATATATACTACGCACATCATCAAGCATCATAACTCATTACATCATCATAACTCATACATCATCATATACTCATACATCATCGTATACTCATACGGCATCATACGATACAACTCATACATCATCATAACTCATACAATTTTGAGCCTATTCTATAGTAAGGTCACTTACTTGATTAGTTTATATTGGTGTCATCAATTTATTCTCAATTTATCCTTAATGAAAGTTCAATTTTATCCTTTGTATCCAAGTCAACCTATATGAACCATGACATCAATTTCACGTGATTAGTTTATATTGGTGTCATCAATTTATTCTCAATTTATCCTTAATGAAAGTTCAATGTTATCCTTTGTATCCAAGTCAACCTATATGAACCCATGACATCAATTTCACGTTCAACTCTCTAACTCTTACAATCATTCATGTGGTAGAGTTCATGCGAGAATTAAAGACTTTGCATGGATAAAGTCTTGGAACATTATAATATATATCTAAATATATATAGATATTATATATATATTCCATTTATGTTAAGATTTCATTTTCTATTTTTTATTTGGAAGGATTCCTCTCTTGTCTTCTGATATTATTTCTATACAATACTTTATCTCTTAATTTTTGTTTCGGCAAATTTTTAATCAATTCCTAGTCAATCATATTATTGGTCAATTCCAATCCATTCTACTCCAACTTAATTTTTGTTCCGCTAATTTTTAATCAATTCTTAGTCAATCATATTATTGGTCAATTCCAATCCATTCTACTCCCAACTTTTTTCTTTTCTTTTCATTCTGTATTTTGGCCTTCTTTGTATTTTCTCTTTTTGGTTGTGCTCTCTTTATTTATTTATATTCTTTTTTTTTTCCTTTTTACCTTTTGATTTTGTTTACTGAATTTCTTTGTATTTCCTCTTTATTTATTTGTATTCTATTTTTTCCTTTTGATTTTGTTTACGGAATTTCTTTATATTTCCTCTTTTTGGTTGTGCTCTCTTTATTTATTTATTTCCTCTTTTTTCTTTTTTCTGGTTTGTTTTTTTTTTCTTTTGATGTTGTTAACAGTATTGTTTCTTCTCTCTAGTCTTCTCTTTCTATTTTTTTCTATTTATGTTACATATTCTAATTAATTCTTCCTTCTAAAACTTTCCTTTCTTTTTATCTCTATTTTTTTTATTCTAATTAATTCTTCCTTCCAAAACTTTCCTTTCTCTTATCTCTATTTTTTTTTTCTTCCTTAGGTTATCATTTAAATTTAAATTCACAGATAAATTCTTCTTTCCAAATCTTTCTTTCTATTATTTATATTTTTTTTCTTTCTTTAATTCGGTTAACATTTAAATTCAGTATATCTAGATATGACTTCATTTATCCTAATTCAGTATATCTGCAATTGGCCCAGTTGGAGTTCCGTTCGGACTATACTCGGTCTCTTTTCTCATTCACCTATTCTTTATGGTCTCACACACAATTCCATTGCGGGGCTGGCTGATCTTTCTTGACTTACTCTTCAGTCTCTTTCTTTCTCATTACCTCTTCAATGGCCTAAAAAATAGGTAGAGGTGATTGAGCTTGACCTTCTTTTACAGTCGAGTCAAAGAGTGAAATCAGGCAGAGGGGCGCAGCAATGAGACCGTAAAATAGCTTGACCCCATTACGGTGGTCTAGCGGCCGTTAGATCTCCTTTATAGCCACTGTTACAGAATTGGAAAGATTGGAAAAGGAACACAAGCCCGGGAAAGAAAGGTCAGCCACCCTTATTAGGTTTCACCCTAGATTATTGAACTATTTATTAAAGAAGTAAGTAGTCTCTTTTATTCAATCAATCTGTCTGACGAATCCATCTTGAGGATTTACTGACAGTTCACTCTCATTGATTCTTCGATAGTCTTTCCTGGCATTTCCATCAAATACCGCAAAGGATTGTTCATGGAACTACTATCGAGATTCTTTGGACCATTTTTCCTGATAGGAACCTACCTAATAAGAGGATGCCCCATTTTTCCAAACCTATACCTCTAAATGGGGTTTTAACCTAGTAGGGGTGTGAGGGCGCAGATAGAGAGTTTTTTGGTAGGAGACTACTTAGTTCGGTAGGAAAGAGGCCTTAGACCAGGCTTTTTTAGGACGGGCAAGGGCCACGAGAGAGGTTTTCCTATTATCGCTAGAATCAATCGGTAATGGAATGAATAAGAAAGAGGGTGATCTCATTGTTTGCATGTGAAAAGCGGTACAGTCAGACCCTTCCTTGCAGCATCCGTCAGATACAGCAAGCAACAGCTAATGTAATGATTAGGATTTCATGAATTGACTCTCCCGCCTGGCAAGGAATATCTGATTCTTCTTCTTTCATCAAACACTTGCAACTCGGAGAAGGTTCAGTCTCATTCATGCATCTTTCTTCTTCTTCTCCCTTTCTTTATTCCAACACAGTAAAGTCTTATTAATCTTTTGTCTTGCTTCAGTCTTTCAAAGCTGCTAATGACTGGACGAGACTGTAAAGGTGATTGAGCTTCTCTTTCTCTTCGTTTACATGATTGAATATGAATTGACTCTCATGTATAGGTGATTGAGCGAATGAATAAGGTAAATAGGTTCTGGTCAGGGAATATCAGCTCCGGCGGTCCGGAGATTCTTTCCTATATGTAGTACTCTCCGATTCTCTTTCATCATCTTTTTGCACTTTCTTTGTGGTACCTTTTTGTTGTCCTTCATTTTGAGTAATCATTCCGCTTTTCTTTCTTATTACTTTGTCTTGACTTGTCTTGGTGAATCAACCAGAACCCTATGAATAATGCGGGTCTTCGTTCAACTATTTCACGGGACTTTTAGGTAAGATGAAAAGCAGCAAGCCCATAGCATAGGAAGTTGTAGCTCAGTCTATCTTTCTGCCCAGAATGAATGCCCAACGGAACCTACTCCATATGCCAATAGCAGCGCCGGGAAGCTAAGTTGGTATGGAAGAACCTTCGCTCCTGCCCCTCCCCTTAAGGTTTCATTGCAGAGCTCCTGAACCTGAACCTTCTTTCACCTCTTTCTTCTTTCACAGTAAACTAAGACGTTACTCCTTATTAATTATCAATCACTACTGAACCGTCACCTATTTATTCACTGTAAACTAAGAAAATGAAAGATCAGCTCAATCACCTCTCCCTATTTATTCTTTCATTTCACTCTTTTCCTCTCCTCCTGTAAGAAAAGAAGAAGAAACCTGATTTAGTGGTTTATACCTCTGACGAACCCGGGTGGAATTTCAACAAGGGAAGAAACCTGATTTAGTGGTTTATACCTCTGACGAACCCGGGTGGAATTTCAACAAGGGATTCCCTAACTGATTCTTCCTACTATACTAGTCTTTCTTCTTTTCTTTCAAAACCGGACTAAAAGCGGCCTTCTATTCATTGCTTGAGAAAGTTCTCTCTTCTTCAGCTCCCGATATCCTTCGATATCCTTGCTTTGCTACTCTTCCTCCTTGAGACTCAGAGATCAGATACTTGGCATACGAGCCGGTTTCGATTAAAAGAGTGGGATTCTAGCGGCTTTCCTTTGACTAGGCCCTTGAAAGATAGCCGGCCCAGGAGGTCGATGGTCTGCATCTTTCCAAATCTTTCTTTCTATTATTTATATTTTTTTTCTTTCTTTAATTCGGTTAACATTTAAATTCAGTATATCTAGATATGACTTCATTTATCCTAATTCATAGAAAATTACATACTTAAATGATTGCAAAAGGAAATCTAAAATATAATTGGTTGTGATTTCCTAAAAATGAAATTAGAATAAACTAAAAGGAATAATTTAACATGTAACTTAAACATCTCTCTTCACTCAAAATTGTTCAGTTTTTTTTTTGCCATCTTGTCACAATATCTCACGCTCAAAGGTGTGAATAATTATGAAACTATTATTAAGGGTAATACAGGGACAACGGAAATAATGAACGTTATTGTGGCTTGTGTTTTAATAAGCGGAGGGCTCTTATTTAAACAAAAATAAATCCTATAAATAGCTCCTACAAAAACTCTACTGAAATAAACTATTTCTCAACAACTTCGACTAATTCCATCTCAAATAACTAATAAATTGCACTAATTTTGACAACTATCACAATATCTCACGCTCAAAAGATGTGAATGCTGAAATAATGAACTATTTACTATGTGTGGTGTGTTTTACTGAGCTGAAACTAATAAATTGCACTAATTTTGACAACTATCACAATATCTCACGCTCAAAAGATGTGAATGCTGAAATAATGAACTATTTACTATGTGTGGTGTGTTTTACTGAGCTGAGACTCTATTTAAACAAAAATAAATCCTATAAATAGCTCTTACAAAAACTCTAAGCAAATAAATTATTCATCCTCCTCTACTCAAATAAACTATTCCTTGCAATAAGGATGAATGGCTTAACAACTTGACTAATTCCATCTAAAAATAAGTTCACTAATTTTGATAGCCTCCCTTAGTGCAAGCTTATTTCTTATAACTCCGAGAGACTTACGAAAAGCTTCAAACTTCACTTTGGCGAGTGCCTTAGTGAATATGTCTCCAACTTGCTCATTAGTATGTATTTTCTGCAATTCAACATCCTGCGGTAATACTTTCTCTCGAACAAAATGATAATGAGTTTCAATATGTTTCGAACGAGCATGAAACACCGGATTTCCAGCGAGTTTTTATTGCACTTTCATTATCACAATTGATTTGAATTGGTTGATTGAGAGTAGTCATCATTTCTTGAATAAGCCTTTTGAGCCACAAGCATTCTTGAGTAATCATTGTAGCAGCTACATATTCTGCTTCACAACTTGACAAAGCAACGGTACTTTACTTTTTACTGCACCATGAAATTACGGCAGAGCTTGCTGTAAAACAAAAACCTGTTGTAGAGCGTCTGTCGTTCACGTCACCAGCCCAATTAGCATCTACAAAACCACTCAATGAAAATGACTTTGATTTCTCATACATTAATCCATGATTTAGAGTGCCCTTGATGTAACAAAAAATCATTTTTGCTGCAATTAAATGAGTCTCACGTGGTTGATCCATAGATTGAGACACAACTCCCACGGAAAAGGCAATACAATCCATGATTTAGAGTGTCCTTGATGTAACAAAGAATCCTTTTTGCTGCAATTAAATGAGTCTCACGTGGTTGATCCATAGATTGAGACACAACTCCCACGGAAAAGGCAATGTCTAGCCTTGTGATAATTAAATAGAATAAACTACCAACAAGTTGACGAAAGAATGTCGCATACTTCCCTTCATTTCTAGCTAATTTTAGATTTGGTTCCATAGGAGTAGTTTTTTCTCTTGGATTCACCATCATCACGTTTCTTAATTTCTAAACCCAGAAAACAATCAGCTTCACCTAATCTTTTCATTTCAAAACGAACAGACAAGGCATCTTGAAGACTACTGATTTCAACACTATCATCACTACTAATAATCATGTCATCAACATAAAGTAACAACAAGGTGCATCCAGTTGTTGTTTTCTTAACAAATAAGCTCGAATCAGCACATGAAAACTTAAAACCACAAAAATTAAGATATTGAGCAATCTTACCAAACCAAGCACGAGGAGCTTGTTTGAGTCCGTATAATGCCTTCTTAAGTCTCACACGTAATCAGGATACTCCTTAGAGGTAAATCCTTGCGGCTGCTCCATAAAAATATCACGATCCAACTCTCCGTAAAGGAAAGCATTTTTCACATCAAGCTGCCATAATTTCCAGCCTTCACTAGCAGCTAAAGAGATGATTGTCCATAATGTTATCATCCTTGCGATCGGACTAAAAGTCTCGTCATTAGTCTCGACCATATTGCTGAGAGAACTCACGAGCAACAAGGCGAGCTTTGTATCTATCAACTCTACCATCAGCTTTTTTCTTCACCTTGTAAACCCACTTACAAGTAATTAGATCGGCATCATGAGGCTTTGGTACAAGCTCCCAGGTGTCATTTTTTCGGAGTGCTGAAATTTCTTTCATCATTGCATTTTCCCATTCTGAAATTCCTTTAGCTTCACTGTACAACCTCGGCTCATTTTCACTTGTATCTCCCATAAAAACAGAAAATTGATTAATGTCAACTACAAAATCAGACAAATGACCTGGTAACTTTTTCTGTCTTTGAGGATTTTTTCTTGGAGCAACTTTAATATTTGTAGTGGTTTCTCTATTCTCTTCAGCTTGAATGTCTGTCGCAATTGGAAATTCTTTTCTCCCTTGTGTAGAATCGTCAAGAAAAAGTGTAACAGTAGTTGTACTTTTGCTGTTATCTGCATCATCTCTGTAACTTGAAATTTCATCAAACACCACATCACGAGACACAATAACCATCTTTGTTTCCAAATCCATACACCTCCAACCCTTTCTATGAGTATCATAGCCAACAAAAATGCATTTTTTTGGCATTTGGGTCAAGTTTAGTTTGATTATGTTTCAGTACATGAACGTAACAAATAGACCCAAAAATACAAAAATAACTTACATTGGGTTTACGATGATAAATCAGCTCGAATGGTGATGATTCTGTCCCTGGCCATGGAGGCAGCCGATTTACAACATGGCAAGCTGTTTGAAAAGCTGACGCCCATAACTCTCTTGGAAGACTCCTCGCATGCAGCCAAGATAAGCAAACTAATGTAAGATGAGCTAATTTACGCTTAGTCACCCCATTTTGTTGCGGGGTCTGGACAAGTTAGTTGACGCTGAATCCCATGCTCCTTACAGTATTCCATAAAATCATTAGAAAGATATTCCCCACCATTATCCGTGCGCAAGCACTTGATTTTCAATTCAAATTCTTTTTCTACAGCATGCTTAAACTGAATAAATTTTGAAAAAGCTTCACTTTTGTGTAATAAGAAGTATACCCAACTGAAGCGAGAGAAGTCATCCACAAACACCATCACGTAATGAAAGGCGGAATAGCTTGCTGTTCGCGTCGGTCCCCAAAGATCATAATGAATCAATTCTAATATTGTTGAAGCTCTACTCCTTGAGCTTATGAAAGGAAGACGATGAGACTTGCCATATTGGCAGCCTGGACAAATCTCATCATGCTGAATATTTTTAAACACAGGAACACCATCAAGAAGTTATTATGTGGATATTTTCTGCAATAATTGGAAACCCACGTGACCCAACCGAGCATGCCAAAGAGTTGAGCTTACATTATGACCAACTTTCTTGATATATTCATCACTAGCTGATAAAAAAGAACATACCTTAGATAATATTTGAACATCTTTAGGACAAAAAAGAACATACCTTCCTGAATCTGTTATTTGTGATACAGACGCAAGATCTTTTTTCAAACCCGAAACATGATAAACGTCCTTGAGTAGAACACTCCCATCATTCAAATGTTCTTCTTTCATCACAGGATGCATTGAATTATTGGCTGTCATAATGACCTTTTGAAAATGTGGACGAACATCCGATAGAAGAGTTTCGTTTCCAGTTGCATGATGAGAACAACCGGAATCAACAATCCATTCTTCATCGTAGTCTATAAAGGCATGAGCACTTGCAGAACCACCATCTTGATGTACAACCGAGGTCACACTTGTTGGCTGGTCAAGAACCTCATTAGTTAAGCAGTATTCCCAAATTGGATCTGAAGAATTTTTTCTTACGTGTACAGCATTTGCTTCTGACATTTTGACTCGACAATTTGGCTTAATATGGCCTGGCTTTCCACAACGATGACACACCACTTTCACCTGACAATCTCGTTTAAAATGTCCAGGTTTTCCACACCTGTAGCAAGCTTTAAATGGCTACTTTGACAACTGCTCACTTCTGAATTGATTCGCATTACTTGATGAAGGCTTTGAATGAAAATTTTGTCTCCTTTGATCTTTGACATACAACACATCTTTTGACTTTGGGGAAAACTCGTTGTTGTTGGTCATTTGCTTAACCAAGGCTTCCTGATTTGAAAGAAGATTCTTCAGTTCAATTACCATAGGCTGATTTGCCCACCCTTGTATTGAGGAAACAGAAGGCATAAATTCTTTTCGTAATCCACGAATAAGATAATGCCGTAATCGAGCATCACTCACTGGTTCCTCAGCATATAATTCTGAAATTTCAGAACATAGATTTTTCACTTTTACGAAATAAGAAATATCAGAACATAGATTTTTCACTTTTAAGAAATATTCTTCAATAGAAAAATTACCTTGAGTTACCATAGCCAATTTAATCTCTAAAAATTGCAATTGAGCTGTATTTTTCTTGGTGAACAACTTTTGAAGGGTTTTCCATACTTGCTTTGGTGACTTTAAATCACAAACATGATCAATATATTCCTTGCTAATAAGAGTTCGCAAGGGAAATAAGGTTTTTCCACATTTGATCTTCCATTGTCGGCGTAATAAAGCATTTTGTTGAGTGTCGGCTGGAATTTCTGTCTCATCACCTTCGATTAAATCCCACAGATCTTGTCCCTGTAGATAAATTTCATACATAACTTCCAATAATTGTAATTATTGCCAACAAGCTTTTCCATAGCTACACCCATAGAAGCACTTCCACCATTCATCTCGTTGAGTAATAATTTCAACCGTATCAACTTGGCTCTAATACCAACTGTCACAATATCTCACGCTCAAAGATGTGAATACTTATGAAATTATTATTACTCAAGGAGGGTAATACAGAGACAACTGAAATAATGAACGGTTTACTGTGGCTTTGTTTTACTAAGCTGAGGGCTCCTATTTAAACAAAAATAAATCCTATAAATAGCTTCTACCAAAACACTACTCAAATAAACTATTCATCCTATGCTACTGAAATAAACTATTCCTCGTGGCTTAACAACTTGACTAATTCTATCTAAAATAAGTTGCACTAATTTTAGCATAATGAGATTTGTCCAGGCTGCCATAAACTTAACCATGTCAATAGAATTCTCAAATATCGAACAAAGAATTGTGAGCCTCGAAGGTGTAGTCAAAAGTGACTAAAGTGTCGAACAAAGGGTGTACTTTGTTCGAGGGCTCCAGAGAAAGGAGTCGGGCCTCGATTAAGGGGAGGCTATTCGAGAGCTCCATAAGCCTCAGGGGAGGCTTATAGTGTACTTTGTTCGAGGGGAGGATTGTTGAGGATTATGGGAGTGAGTCCCACATTGGTTAATTTAGTGGAAGATCATGGGTTTATAAGTGAGGAATACTATCTCTATTGGGATGAGGCCTTTTGGGGAAGCCCAAAGCAAAGCCATGAGAGCTTATGCTCAAAGTAGACAATATCATACCATTGTGGAGAGTCGTGTTCGTCTAACACATCTATATTTGCTTTTCTGTTTCTCTGGGATATTTTTCTTTTTGTTTTGTTTTTTATTTATTTATTTATTTTATATATATATATATATTTTAACTATTATTATTATTTATTTATTTATTTAAAATGTTCCCATCCTTACATAAGTAATGGTTTGGACATAAAAAAAATACTTGTATGAATTGACTCATTTGACCCATTGATTAAGGCCTTCATCAACTCTGATTTCGATTTTGATTATTTTAATTTAATGGTTGGAACTCTAACAAAGTAGAAATAATTCTATCAGGTTGATATGCATGCTATTAAGAGAGTACTTTCTAGATTCTCAAGATTTTCTTATAACATGCATATTTAGATTCTCTTAATAACATGCATATCTTTGCGGTCAAATTACCCTGTACGCCCACGATTATGATTTACTATTGGATTTTTGCTAATCAATGCATCCACCAAGTGTCTATCATCTAAGGAGATGCCTCCTAATTAAAAATCGGGAGCAAGAACAATGTTGGCCTCCTAATTAAAGCTCGAAGTTCGAATGAAAGCCATGCTGCTGCCAACTTTACATATAACCCAACTTTGTCAAATGAAAGAGTGTTTTTGTTTGCCATCATGAAAAGCTTAAGAGTCAGCCTCTCAAAAAGAGGAGGAAGGCCGACGTTTGGGATTGACTAGCTTATGGATAAGCAGGATATGATGCTCAAGATGTTTGAACATTATGATGCCCATAATAGAACTTATTAGGAGTATGCCAAGAAGATAGACAATGCAAACACACTTTACAAAGCCTTATGTTGCATTCCCACTTTTCCCATACGAGGTTCTGCCTGCTTGGATTTCTCCACCTTCTCCCACCGACAAAGATTACAATTACCGTAAAGATGAAGATTGTGTGGTAGCGGAAGTAAGATCGATTGCACTCACACACCGATAAACATAAATTAAACAAAGAGACACAACGATTTACGTAGTTTAGAGAAAAGAAATTCTCATACATCCACGGGTAGCAACTGGAATCAATAATCTAAGTGTTTACAAAGTGTATATCTTACACTCTCACTCTACAAAATCTCTCAACAATGTTCGTCTCAAATGTTATTCAACAAATACAAAATGACATTCAAACTCAATAATTCTCAACAATTCTCGACAACCCTTTATATAGGGATATAAATGGAAAATGAACCAAAAAGGTTATTGTCACGACCCAAACTTCACTACGAGCCATAACTCAAAATGACAAATTGTGTATGCATAAAAAACTCAAAAAGACATCAATACTAAAATTTCATATATTTCAAAAGAAGAAAGTTTCAATACAATGTAACAAATCATGACTAGTTTTGACAATGAAGAAACATGAAGGTTTGTGTATAGAAAGAAGACTAGATTGACACCATGGGACACGTTTTTCTCTATGACCATCCACATCTCTCAAATACGCCTTCTCTCGACTGATAGCATCACACACCTGAAAAGGAAAATGTAGGAAGGATAAGTATAAAAATTAGACTCAGTAAACCACCTATTTGTAGGCTTTCATCGCGTTCTAGGCATAACAGATTCTCACTGGCTATTCATTGGCTGTAAGACGTCTGGTTCTAGTCTTATCTCCTAGGACCTTTTCTGGTCTCCAGCCTTCCATTTCAAACTCCAAGACTTCCTTATGTCGACCTGTGAATGACTGGTCACCTGTGAGGCGCTACCTCATGTATGGCTCTATGAGACTATATGGTGCCTTACCTAGGGGTGAGCTGAAACCTCCTAGGTCCATAAAGTCACCCTTATTGGGGGGCGCGACCCCTCCCTTATCCCATGCAGCTAATGAGCTGTATGATGTGGGTCTCTCATTCCCATGTTCCCCCATAAAGCTATTGAGCTAGGTTTAGTCGGGTTTGATAAAAAACCCATGTTCCCCCATAAAGCTATTGACACCGTTCACTCATCTTGCAACTAAGAACAACTCTTAAGGTTGTTCGTAAGCCATGGTGATATGTTAGGCTCCTAGGGGAAAAGTTAGGTCTAAATGGGTAACTAGTCAACCTAACCACAAGTCCCTAGTTTTAGCATGATACTAGTTCATTAGAAGTAAATGGGTGTGTACACAATAGTTATCTAGAATCATCATACATATATATCATGTAAAATAAACGTACATGCTCAACGGGGCGATGACTGTGAAAAAAGACAAATAAAATCTTAGTCACACTATTTTGCTTTTTGAGAGTGGAGAGACAAAACACTCTATTTATGTGAAAAAAACACCGTCCTATTACTTCTCTGTCTTTTTCTTTTTTTCTCTACTTTTTCACAATAGAAAGAACATTCTATTTATACTCATACACGTGCTCTTCTAAAACAATAATAAAAACTAATTATAGCTATAAAGACACCATTGTTTCCTAAGCCAACTCTTGGCCTCTCATCTTCACCACTAACCTCTCATCTTCACCGCTAACTTTTGAATTTAAAACTCACTAAAAAAACTAACATTTGTTTATTTAACAGAACTCCCCCATAAACTTAAATGTTTTTAACATCAGTCATGCCAATCATCTTCTTATATTTGTTGGAAAGTACTTTCGGTAGCGGTTTTTTAAAAATATCCGTCACTTGATCCTGACTTGCCACATGCAACAATTCCACACTTCTTTCTTTCACATGATCTTGGATAAGGTGAAAACGAACGTTAATGTGTTTGTTTCTTTCATGGTTCACTAGGTTCTTTGTTAACTGGATTGTTGATTTGTTGTCAACTTGAATCACGGTCGCACCTAGTTGCTTTGGCTCCATTTTGCTCAACAAATTTCTAAGTCATATCGCGTGACATATACACCAAGATGCTGGCACATATTCAGCTTCACACGTCGAGAGCGTCACGATCAGTTGTTCTTTGAAAGCCAAGTAAATGCTGTGTTTGGAGTCTGCTCCGAAAGGGTCTACTTTTCTTTCTAACCGGGATATGCCTTTCGGATTTCTTCTCGTGGAGAATACATAATCCCATGTACTTTTTCGATCGTCTATGTCTCCGCACCAATCGCTGTCAGAGTAACCAACCAACTTGTAATTTTCTGCTTTCGAGTAGAATAACCCAAGTGACTCCGTTACTTGGATGTACCGTAGGACTCGCTTCAACACCTTCCAATATGAATAAATCGGTTCCTCCATGAACCGACTTATAATGCCGACACTTAATGAAAGATCTGGCCTTGTATGTACGATAGCGAAGGCTTCATACCAAACTCCGGTACCTATTTGCATCTACTCGTTCTCCTTCATCGTACTTTGAGAGTGTTAGTGAAATAATGAGTGATTGAATGGTTGATGAGAAGATTGTATTATGAAGAGCAAGAATGCTCTATATATATACAAACAATACAAAAAGATATTAAGAAAATCTATGTAAAAAATCTGAAGAAAATCTGGTAACAAACCAGTAAATCAAATCAAAAACTAAATCAAATCAAAACTAAATCAACTCCTAACTATAAGGAGATTTAATCAGATACTAATTGACAGCAATCTAAACAAATACATGATCTTTAACACTCCTCCTTGTTTAGATGCTGTGAAGTCCAAGCTTTTTTATAAACACCCATCTTACTTCAATTATCTTTCTGTTTAGAGATCGATCAACCAACTCTCAGGTTTTGTATTTCTCAATCACCAAAAGCTCCTCCTCTGACAGGTGCATCATCAACCAAAGCATCTTGTCGTTCATCTTCAGACTCTTCTAGTTGTTCATCTTCAGACTCTTCTAACATGCTACCAAAGATTAAATTGTTTGGTGCATTAGAAATCTTATTCACCTTCGTCAGTTTTTCCCACTTCCATTGCTCATTTCCAGCAAAAAGAACATCTTGGCTTACAATAACATGACTAGTGTGTGGTTGAAAAACTCTATAAGTTTTGGATATAGTGCTATACCCAATAAAGATGCCGGCTTCTGCCTTTTTGTCAAGCTTATCACACTTGACCTGTGGAATGTAAGTGAAGCAAAGACACCCAAATACATTAAGGGACTTTAAAGAAGGTTTGTAACCATATCAAACTTCAAATGGTGTTAGGTCCTTCACAGCTTAGGTTGAAACTTGATTTTGCAAATACACAACAGTGTTTGCTGCTTTTTCCCAAAAATGTTTTGGAAGATCCTTCTCATGAAGCATGCATCTGATCCTTCTCATGAAGCATGCATCTCGTCATCTCCATTATAAATCTATTCCTCCATTCACTGATGCAATTTTGTTGAGGAGTGTATGGTGCTGTCAATTGATGTTCAATTCCAGCCTCTTCACAAAACCTGTTAAAAGTTTTTGAAGTGTACTCCTTGCCATTATCTGATTTTATAATCTGAATCAAGCATGCACTTTCATTCTCAAATCTGGCTTTGAATTTCCAAAATACACCCGCAACTTTTGAATTTTGCTTCAACAAGAATATCCAACACATTCTTGTTAGATCATCAATAAAAACAATGTAATAAAGATTATCATTTAATGATGGTGTTTGCTGAGAACCACAAAGATCAGTATGAACCAGTTGCAGTTTTTTCGAGGCTTTCCATGCATGTTTAGGAAAGGGTTGCCTATGTTGGTTCCTAAAATTACAAGCACGGCAAGGAGGCATGTCATCATCAATGTCAGCGAGTCCTTCTACCAGCTTCTTTGACTGCATCTGAAGCAAACCTCGATGATGAAAGTGCCCAAGTCTTTTGTGCCAAATCTCAGTGGCACTAGCTCTAGATATAAAGGTCGTCGGATTTAGAGCAAAGCTTTTTCCTTTCATTTTGACATTGAACAAGTCTTTGCCACGAGCATCTTTGATCAAGCACTGCTTATTCTCAAACAACACTTTATAGCCTTTATTAAGTAACTGACCAATGCTTAAGAGATTTTGATCAATTTAGGTACAAATAAAACATCTGGAATAAATTTTGTACCTTCATAGCTTGTTATAACTACTGTGCCTTCTCCTTTGACTTCAAGTGTTCACCATTGTCAATCCTCACTCTCTTAACTTCAATGTCTCTTAATTCCTCAAAAAACTCTTTGTCATATGTCATATGGTTTGTGCACCCATTGTCAATCAACCAGCTCTCGCTTGATTCTTTGCTTGAGGAAGAAGTGACCATAAACAATTGATCTTCTTCTTCTTCTTGATCAACTACCTGTGCATCTACTTCTTTCACCTGATCTTTGTCTTTGCAGATCACAGCTTCATGTCCAAGTTGATTGCATTTGGAGCAGAAGGCGTCAGGTTTCTCCAACACTTAAATGGTGGATGACCTTTCTTCTCACAATGGCGGCAAGGTGGATAGGATATTTTGGAACCTCCTTGTATCTTCTGATAATTGGCAGATGGATCTCCATTCGTCGAATGGTTTTTGAAAATTTTCTTGTTTTTATACCTGCTGTTGTCTTGATGCTTGACATGTAAGGCACCTTCAATCACCCTTTCTTGCCTCATAGACCTCCTTTGCTCTTGTGCTTGTAAAACATTCAAGAGTTCTGCAAGAGAAATCTTTGACAAGTCTTTGGTGTTCTCCAGAGTAGTAATGGTGGCTTCAAACTTCTCTGGAACAGTGACTAGTAGCTTCTCAACGATCCTGGAATCATTTAACACAGAACCAAGCAATCTCACCTTGTTGGCAATGCTGAGTAGTCTGTCAGAGTACTCTTTCACCGATTCAGACTCCTTCATCTTCTACAACTCGAAATCCCTAATCAAATTCAAGACTTTCATTCCACGAATCCTCTCATCTCCTTCATATTCAGCCTTGAGATAATCCCAGATTTCCTTTGCTGTTTTGAGGAACATTATTCGCATGAAGATCATTTGAAATGCAGCGGCAAATAGGCAAGCTTTTGCCTTTGATTTCCTTGTCTTCTTTTCTTTCTGTACTTTGATTTGTGCTACAGTAGGCTTTGCTGGAAGTGGAGGGACCTCGTAATCCTCTTCTACTGCTTCCCATAGATCCAAAGCCTCCAGATAAGTCTCCATACGAACTGCCCACATTTGATAATTGTCTCCGTCGAAGACGGGTGGTGCAACAGCTGAAAAATTGGATTCTCCTCCCATTTTGATCTCACAAATCCCTTAAGAAGATAGCTCTTATACCAATTGTTAGTGAAATAATGAGTGATTGAATGGTTGATGAGAAGATTGTATTATGAAGAGCAAGAATGCTCTATATATATGCAAACAATACAAAAAGATATTTAGAAAATCTACCTAAAAACATTGCAGAAAATCTACCTAAAAACTTTGCAGAAAATCTGGTAACAAACCCGTAAATCAAATAAAAAACTAAATCAAATCAAAACTAAATCTGTAATGACCCTAAATTTCCACATATCTAGAGTCACCACTAACGTCTCATGCTCATCTATAAAGCGGAAATATAACTCTTACCTGAACATCATTTATAACGTAAACTTCAAAAACGTTTAAAACAACTTCTTCTCTGGAAAACACAGCCATGGTCTTACATGTTTAAATACAAAATACTAAAATTTAGAGAAAAAAAAAACAAATACAAAATAATTTAAAACAATGGAATGCAAAACAACTTATTCTAACTTAAAACTAAGAATTTAAATATGAGTCTACCCTATGCACGTGCCACAGTCTCTGCTCGCGATGCCGCCGTCCTCCGTACAAGTGCGCCTTGCCTTTACCTGAAAAATGATGTGGCACACGGCCTGAGTATTTCAAAGAATACTCAGTAAGTTGCCCCACTATAGGAGCCATGCAAATGCAAACACATGCAATCATGATTTAGAGACCTATCTCTAATCATCTTAGGGGTGACCTCCAGTCTCGGACAAATTGGATGTGTAGTACTTCCCTACACACGACTCACACGTGTGAGTGTGAATCCCCAGGGCGCTCGCACACCCCCTGGACCCTCTGGTCAAGCTAATCTGTAGCGACGTCCGGAGGTCAGCGGAACCCCATAGTGTCATGCGCCTCATGAACACCCTCATCTGTGTTCTTTTGCACCTGTGCTCATTCGCGCTCATCATACGGTGAGCATCCGCACTCATCATCTCTAGGGGAAGTAGCCCTATGTTTATGAACATACAATATGCATGAGGTCCCTCTAAATCCATCATAATGTATCTTCTGACACAACCCTCTAGTCTCATCTCTTTGTTACTCTAGGTAACACATACTCGTGGATATTTATATTAATATCATTTTTACGCTCTTAGGGTTGTGTCCTATGTCAATCTAACGACATGATGCAATATGGCACTCATCATCATATAGCATGCTCAATATGGAAAACATCATCATATTAAGGTAAACGTCACGCAATCATCATACTCATCATATTGGCACAAAGTGCATCAAACATATCAAGCACGACATTCATCAAAATATATATATACTGAGCCTATCCTAAGTCATACATCATCATAAGTCATACATCATCATAAGTCATATACCGCATCGTACGACATAGTTCATACATCATCGTAACTCATACAATTTTTAGTCTATCCTATAGTAAGGCCACTTACCTGGTTAGCTTATACGGGTGTCACCAATTTATCCTTAATGAAAGTTCGACTTTTCCCTTTGTATCCAAGCCAACTTATATGAATACATGGCATCAATTTCATGTTCAATTCTCTAACTCCTACCATGGTTCATGTGCTAAACTTCATGCGAGCATTAAAGACTTTGCATGGATAAAGTCTTGGAACGTTATAATATACATCTAAATATATATACATAGTATATATATATTCTATTTATATTAAGATTTCATTTTTTATTTTTTATTTCGAGTGACTACTTTCTTGTTTTCTCATATTCTTCCTGTGCTTTGCTTTGACTCAATTTTTGTTCCAGACATATTCTTGACCAATTTTTAATCGATTCTTATTAATCATATTATTGGTCAATTACGATCCATTCTTACTCCCAACTCTTCCCTTTTATTTCTCTTTCTCTGTATTTTTTTTTTCTCTTGATTTTGTATTTTGGCCTTCTCTATATTTGCTCTTTTAGTTCTGTCTTGACTCTCTTTATTATTATTTTTTTCTTTTCTCTGCATTTCTCCCCTTCTTTCTCTTCTTTTGATTTTGTTGACAGTATTTGGCCTCCTATATATAGTCTTTTCTTCTTATTTAGTTAACAATATTCTGGCCTCTCTCCAGTCTTCTGCCTGTATCTTTCATTAATTCTGCTATCATTCAAATTCGCAAATATCACATATAAATTCTTCTTCCCAAATCTTTCCTTTCTTATTTGTTAATTTTTTTTTAAAACCTAATCTTTTCTTTCCTCTCTATCCTGTATTTACTTCTTATCTTCCCTTCTGCGGTCTGTATTTTATTTTTATTTATTAGCCTCAGGTTCATTTTCTATAACATGATAACCAAAATCAAAATAAATGGGCAGGAACGAGAGATCTAAAAAAATCTGATTATGAGGATAAATGAAAAAGAGATCTGAAATATGACTTAGTGTTAACAAAGCAAGATCTCTCTCCAATAATTAAATCTCCAACTCTCGCTGAAATCTGGGTGTCGTTATTTTTTTTTTCTTTTTTTTCTCTTTTTTCTTTTTTTCATTGTAGGAACCCCAGATGAATCTGTATTAGATTTGGGATTTTGACTGATGAGTTGGTTGATGAGAGATAGTTGGGAGAGGAAGAGGGGTTAGTGGGGAGTAGTTTAGGGAAAATATTATTTTAATTTAATTTTTTTTTTTTTGGGTCGTTACAAAATCAACTCCTAACCTCAAGGAGATTTAATCAGATACTAACTGACGACAATCTAAACAAATACGTGATCTTTAACCAAGAGTTTTGCACCTGGTTCCATTGGTATTGATACCGGGTTACAATTTTCCATCTTGAACTTCTTCAAAATTTCTTTTGCATATATCTGCTCCACTCTTCTTTGCGTAAAGTGCATGCTCGTGGGGACATTTCTTATACCCGTTCTCCTTGAAATATGTATCGATACAGGAATTTCATGCTCGCGATGTTTGCTTCAACTCGTAAAGCACCTTCATCAATTTTAGTACCTTCTTCTCTTCTCCAATTTTTATGCACCCAGGTGCTTGTTCGATGTAGACTTCTTCTTCAAGCACACTATTCAAGAATGCCGACTTGACATCTATTTGAAAAATCGGTCATTTGAATTGAGCCACTTGAAAAATGAACAATCGGATTGTCTCCATTCTTGCAACGGGAGCAAACACTTCGTCATAGTCGATTCCTGCCTTTTGCTTGTATCCCTTCGCAACAAGTCGCGCCTTGTACCACTCTATCTTGCCTTGAGCATTCATCTTTTTCTTGAACACCCACTTGACACCAATGGACTGACTTCCTTCTAGTATTTCTGTTAACTTCCATGTATTATTGCGATAAATCGCTTTAATCTCCTCATCCATGGCAGTTTGTCACTTCTTGTCTCGCACCGCCTCTTCAAAGCTGATATTTTCAACATCTGCCAGAAGACATACAAGGTGTACCTCATTTGTTGAATCATACAAATCTTGAAAATTTCACATTTTGGGTTGTCGTGGCTCATCTTCATCATCGGAAATTCCGGAGTTTGTTGGTATACTTATTGGTGCAATGACTAATGATTCTCCAACTTCGATATTAACTTCCGTCGAAGGGTTCCAGTCCCATTCGCTTGCTTCATATACTCGCACATCACGACTCACCATCACCTTCTTTCTTATTGGGTCAAGTAGCTTGTATCCTTTTTGTCTTCTCATCATACTCAATAAAAATATACATTTTGCTTTTGTCTTCGAGCTTCTTTCTTAGTTGATCCTGTACATGAGCATAAGCCACACTACCAAACACTTTGAGATGAGAAATTGTAGGCTTTTGTCCGCTCCATACCTCTTATGGTGTTTAATCATCTAATTTCGCATGTGGGCATCGATTTTGAACATAGTTGGTGCATTGCATGGCTCTTGAGCATTGACCGAACCATGTCGAGAATGGTCTGGTTTTTTCTCTCGGCCACACCATTTTGTTGAGGAGTGTACAATGCGGTTATAAATCGCCTTATGTCTTGCTCCTAGCAATACTTCATGAAAATTATCGGAGTATACTCGCCACCTCTATCGGATCGTACAACTTTGATGTGTCTACCAGTTGCCTTCTTCACCATCACTTTGAACTTTTTGAACACCTCAAATGCCTCAGACTTTTCTTTCAGAAAATAAACTCAAGTTTTTCGTGAGTAATCATCGATAAAGGAAATGAAATACCTTTTACCGCTGAACGACTCTGGGGTAATTAGTCCACATATGTTTGTATGAATCAACTCGAGAGGTTGTTTAGCCCAAAATTCAGCCTTCTTTTGAAACGAGGTTCTTGCATGCTTGCTGAGCACGCATTCTTCACAAAATTTTCTTTCGTAGTCCATCTTGGGTAGCCCATGCACCATATTCTTCTTCGTTAACTCTTTTCGGCCGCCATGATGTAGGTGACCAAAGTGGAGATGCCACAGCGATGCCTTGTCTTCTACGTCGACTCACAAACATTTTTCTCGTATGCTTCTCAAATTCAGCTTGTACATCCGATTTCTTCCTATCTTGACTCGAGCAACCAAATGCCCTTGCTTGTCCTTCAAGTGTAGCAGCCGGTTTTTTAAGAATATCGAGTAACCTTTCTCTGTGAGTTGCTCCAAACTCAATATGTTGGTTTTGAGGTCTGGTATGTAATAAACATCTTGGATTGACCCTATTAAGCCATCCTTTTGCAAGTAATGAACCGTACATCGGCCTTTGACCTCCACCTTTGAAGCATCTCCAAATGACACATGACCATCTTCAATCTTTTGCATCTCTTTGAATAGGTACTTGTGACCACACATATGGTTGCTTGCCCCTGAGTCGGGGTACCACAGAGTGTCGTTGTTGATGTTTTCATTTTGAGCCATCAAGAGAAGACCTTCATTTGTTACGTCTTCCAAAGCTAGGTTGGTTGTTCCTTCCACCTTTTTATCGGCTCGACAATCTTTTGCAAAATGCCACACTTTACCACAATTATAACATTTGTTAGAGTTACAATCATTCGCATAGTGACCAAATTTGTGACGTTTGTAGCACTCAATGTTGGAATAATTTGATCGGCCGCCTCTTCCTCGACCGCGTCCTCTTCCACGCCAATTTGCTTGGCTCGACTGTCCCTTCTCCTTATAGTATCCTTCATGACTGCTGCCTTGACCACCGCGACCATTTGCACGACTTCCACGACCACGACCTCTACCTTGAAAATTTTGAGAATAGAGTACCTTTTCGTCTTTGATTGACGCATTGGTTTGAAGTGCTTGATCGAGTGTTTCCTCCTTCTTCTTCTTATGTTGCTCGTGTGCCTCGAGAGAATCGACAAGCTCGTCGACCGTGAACGTCGCCAGGTCCTTTGACTCTTCTATCGCGCATACAATGTTCTCAAAATTGTTGGTTAATAATCTCAAAATCTTCTCCACAACTCGCGTATCGGTTAACATTTCTCCATTTCGGTTGAGTTGGTTTACCACAGTCTGTACACGCGTGATGTAGTCAGATACATTTTCTGACTCCTTCATCTTCATGCTCTCCAACTTGCCAAGAAGAGTTTGGAGACACACTTGTTTGTCTCGATCAGCTCCTTTGAACACTTTTCCTAAAGTGTCCCATGCTTCTTTTAAAGTAGTTGCACTGGCAATATTCTCAAAGCCCGACTCGTCAACGGCTCGGAATAATATGCATAGTGTCGCCTTATCCTTTGATCGCACCTCTTTCGACGTCTTGTTTTATGTCGCCGTATAACCCGTGGTATCTTTTGGTTCTTCGAAACCTTTGACCACCTCCCATGCATCTTGAGAACTGAGAAGAGCTTTCATTTGAATGCTCCAGTTCTCGTTGTTTGTCTTCGTTAGTCGCGGTAGCGGCATTTGACCCGTCACATTCGCCATTGACTCTTATACCAATTTGTGAAAAAAGACAAATAAAATCTTAGTCACACTATTTTGCTTTTTGAGAGTGGAGAGACAAAACACTTTGTTTATATGAAAAAACACTCTTTTATTACTTGTCTGTTTTTTTTCTTTTTTTTTCTCTACTGGGTCACAACAGAAACAACAATCTATTTATAAGCATATACATACACATGCTCTTATAAAACAATAATAAAAACTAATTATAGCTATAAAGATCCCGTATTTCTAAGCCAACTCTTGGCCTTTCATGTTCGAGACTCTTCACCTTTCATCTTCACCCTTAACTTTTGAATTTAAAACCCACTAAAGAAAATAACATTTAATGTTTATTCAACAATGACATCCATCAAGCACCCGGAGCGCAGATCACAAATTTTCATCCTTCTTTCAGCATGAAATAAAAATTCATACAACGGAAACATAAAATATACAAACATTTTATACAACATGCTTCCATACTCTTAATTCTTTAATCACCTAGGTTCATTTCATGGTTAAACTATCCACCTAGGGTAATTATTCTAGCATGCATGCAATCCAAGCAAATCGTACAAGTATTGCTTCCTAAATACCATATGGTGATTTGATTGACACGTGTCCTTTTGTTTAGCATTTCTCCTCAAATAGGGTGTCCAGAAAAGTGTAATTTTCTTCGATTAGATCATAAATCACTTAAAAATATGGTCATACTTAAAATCAGGATGAAAATCGAGGAAACAAAAGTCGAATGGGCAGAAAAGGGGCTTACATGAGCGGGCGAAGATACTACTTACAGGAATCACGCGCGAGTGCCACGAAGTTTGTAGTCGCTGGTCACAAATCGGGTTTTGGGTCGAATGGTGGGTCATGTTGATTCAGTTTCCTTTGGATCGCAGGTCAAGTCGGATGGCGGGTCGGTTCGGGTAGACCCACATGGTACCTAACACGTGGTACCCCATGGTGGGTCATGTTGCTCCACGCAGTGATTGATGCATAGCTCCACCTGATACCTAACACGTGGCCTCTGTATGTGTGCATCCTTTTGTCGATTGACACATGGCTCGCCGGAAAACTTTCCTCTCTTGGCAGTCGCAAACACAGAATTCGATTAGTTTTCCCCTCTTTTCTCATTTTCATACTTTTAATCTAGAATTCCAATCAACGCGGTTTCTTCAACAAAGTTATTGTATGTAGATCCATCTACACCCTAGTATTTTTCTTGAATTTAAACACCAACCACAGACTGAGTTATGGGCGCCCAAAGTAGGTTCATTTTTCTTTTCTTATCGTTCTTGGATGACTCTTGGAATCTCCACTTTCTGGTCAAGGTTTCGACCAAGTTTGTTAAAAGAAATATGTGGAGAGTCCCGCCTAGAAGAGCATATCAAAATTTTAGGCCTCCATTGGTAAGAGAGGTCTCGGATCTGAGGAAGAAGTTAGTAAGCTTACCATTCAATTTTGGTGACTCCTTTCTTCTCTCAATGTTGCTCTCTTTCTCATTTTTTTTTCTTTTTCAACTACTCTTTTTTTTTGGGGTTCTCCTTGAACCCCTATTATGGCTTGAGGTTTGCTCTTTTTTTTTCTTTTTTTTTCTTTTTTTTAGAGTTATGAACCAAATAAACATCTATTCATGCATCACAAATTGACACAAATGTCTAACCTTGTCTCACTGCCTTGAAGTTTGTTTATATGAATTATGCCTTTATGTCGGTTGGAAATAAATTTGAGAGTCTTTCGGTTTAAGACGAACCAAGAGGAAGTCAATTGCCTCCTCTTCTTCCTTCTTGACTCCATCCCTAAACCAAACATCACAATTTGACCTTATAGATGATGATATTACTTCATATTTATTTAGATATTACATAAAGCAACGGAATTATTCCACACTTATTTATCACATACATATAATATTAGATTTTACATGATATTCTTTTAAAAAGCATATTCTTTCAATGCGTGGAATTCCATAGTTGTAAGTTATGCGCTCATTCAGAAATCAATTCCAAAAGCACCTCGAGCAACTTCCCAATGGATAAACTCTTCCATCAGTTTGGATACTCCATTAACCCCTGGCTTGTTGCAAAGTAACAGCGCAATTCCTTTAACAACTGGGGAATTAACATCAGTTACCTTAATTGGTTTATTGCTAACACTTCGAACTTGAACTGGACGCTCAAACTTACCTCCATGCTTTTGCGCCTTCTGTACCTGTTCACATAAATTAGACCAACGGTTCTCTAAACTCAAGTATCCAGGATCTGGCTTAAACTTTGACTCAACCTTCTCACAATTCCTTGTCTCAATATACTTAAACCTCGAAGCTTCTGAAAGCATTTGAATCATAACAATAAACGATCTAGGCACAGAGTAGCCAGCGTTATAGTGGAACATGTTGCCAATGGAGCTGCTTAATTCAGAGAACCCAAGCTCAATATTCTCTCTTCAAATCTTACCTGCATGCCTCTCAAGATCATCATAATTCCCTTTATACGACAGCGTTTCATGTTTGCTATCTTTAAATAGCACATCATGGGCTTCTTTGGAAACATCTTTTAGAAAATAAGCCTTGTTTCCTGCTTGGTATGCCACAATATAGACATCCACTGTGTCGATTGCAACAGTGATGGATTCACCTTTGTAATTGGTGAGATTGACCAATATGAAGCGCGCCAACCCTTTGGCCGTGGCTGGCAGAACAGGAATGTCGTACACTTTGTGGGACTGCACCGTAAGTGCCTTACGAAGATCATTGATGAATTGTTTGTAGGTTTGGGCAGTGGCACCCAACAGAGAGAAGCTGAGGATAGCATTGGCGGAAGGACGAGGAGCACGAATGGCAGCATGAGCACCACAGTTTAAGGGAAAGGGAGCTTGTATCAAGTCTTGAGTTGATCCAATGCACTCCATGTCTCAACAATACTCACTCACAACCTATACGGTTATTTTCAGACTTCTTTTCATATGTGATGTCTAACACTTTCATTTTGCTCTATATTTATATACGTAAGGCCATCATATTACGATGATATTTTCACTTTGGGAAAAAAATTTGATGATGTGAAATTACTAGCTGGAATATTAAGCAACTATAATATTCCAAGTTAGCAAAAGTAAATATATTCCACACTTTTTTTTTTTTTTTTTTAACGGTCCGCTTATTCATAGGAGAGATAAAGACATGGGTATGTGGAGAAGTAGTAATCATGATATGCCTTTGTATTATATTTATGTGTGAACTTCAAACTCATGAGATTCTTGACAAATTTATGGTGTACTAGGTTAGTGTCGTAAATCTACTGGACTATGTATCTCTTCTCTAGGTGTATTAACTTTTCTATTCTTTAGACTTAGTCAACTTGTATAGACACAACAGTACGATATCTATTGGGCTTAACATCATCTATCGAAGATTAACTAGCAGACCCTACCACAGGGCCATAAAGTCATTATGAGTGTAGGGGAGCAACATCGTGTGCTTGCTAGCTACTAGGTTACTTGTGTTGTCCCACTCTCCTTCTTAGGGCAGGTTTACAGTGCAAAGACCATTTTCACCTGATAAAGGCACCTGACTGTAAAGACTATTTTCACCTGATAAAGGCACCTGACTGTCTCGACACACTAAACTATCGAGCCTAAGCCTGGCTCAATGGTACTACTTTTATACTACTACCACTTGGAATGGTGCTGAAGGTGTGAAGGTGTGACGAAGGTCGATACTAATGCTAAGGGCATATCGAAGGAGATGGAGGAGGAAGCTCTAGTGACACGGTTCAGATTACTACTAAGTCTGTTAAGTTTTCTTAATCATCCTTGCCATGTAGGTTTACTCGGTTCTTAGGACATTTAAACGATTTATTTCTTAGTCATCCTTTTATGGGAGGACTATGGTCTCGACCACTAATCGTTGCTGATGATTCTAAGGTGCTCTATCTATTGAAAATCTATAAATCTAGGTTAACGTGAAAACTGCTCTAGCTCTAACACTCTTGTCATAACTCAATTTTCGAGGATTCAAAAATCAAACTATGACTTAATAGAAGAAGACACAAAGAAAATTAAATAAAAATAAAAATAAAATAAAAATGAAAGATAAAAAATACATAAATATTTAAATTGAAATGAAGGCAAACAACAACACTATTATTAAATACAAAATAAGATCTAATTAGAAAAGGAGAAAAAAGGGTTTGGTATGTAATTATAAAACGAAATACAAAAGATTCAATTAAAAGATGGATTGACACTCAAGAACGACCGCCTCTATGACCGCTCAACTCTTGATTGCTCCCACCCTCAACCGATACCTGAAAAGAAAAAAGAAAAAATGGGTGAATATAAAAATACTTAATAAGCAAATTACTTATAGGCTTTTATCACATCCTTAACCTAGCAACTTAGGGTGAGTTTTTCTTTAGGTTCTAAGAATTTTTGGTCTAGTTTAGAAACTCCTTGACTGTCACCACATTCGATAGTGACACCTATCATGAGCTAAATAATTTATGTAGCCTCTGGTTTCTTCTCAAGGTGGGTTTATTCTACACACAATAGTATCTCTCAATGAACTACTTATGTAGTACATCGTCCCCTCTCAGGGTAGATTTACTCTACACACAATAGTAGTTTCTTATGTCACAGCTTATGTAATCCCTCGTCCTCTCTCAAGGTAGGTTTATTCTATACACAATAGTAGTTCTTTGTATCATCTATTTATGCAGTCCCTCATTCTCTCTCAAGGTGGATTTATTCTACATACATTAGCAATTTCTTATGTCATTTACTTATGTAGTCCCATGTTCTCTCAAGGTGGATTTATTCTATACACGATAACATTTCTTTATGTCATCTACCTATTTAATCCCTCGTCCTCTATCAAAGGTGAGTTTCTTCCACATACAACAGTGACTCTTCAAGTCAACTATTTACGTAATCCCCACATTCCCTTTTAAGGTGAGTTTATTCTACATACAATAGTTACTCCTCACAATGATTCATTTACGCTACTAGCGATTTCATAAGTTCTCATAACTTTTCCTTAGGTGCTATGGGGATTTACTAGGTTCTTAAAGTGTCTAGGCAGTTTGATTCTCAACTATCCTATCCAAGACATTTAAGACTAACTCCTCGGCTAATCCATACTCTAAGTGCATGTTGGTCTAAACCTCTGATCGCCACTCATGATCCTAGGGTGCTCGGTCTATTGAAAATGTACTGAAATTGGTTGGCTGAAAACCGCTCTAGCTCTTGTGCCTAAGTCTCAACTTGGTTCTCTATGCATGTTTTGCTAGGTAGATTATTTTATCGATCATCTAGAGCATGGTTTATATAATCTACAAGTTAGTGCAAGTTTATTGAGGAGATATCTTATCAATTACCTAATTAACTGAAAGCATAAACTAAAACATTCGTGCAAACAAACAAACAAAAAAAAAAAAAAAAACTCAACGGAGAGATAACATCCTTCAATCAACAGTGCACAGATCATAATAGTCCATCCTTCTTTAAAACAGAGTGAAAAGCATTTAAAACAATATTCATCTCAAATCTCATCGTAAAGGCATTTTGGTAATTTCTTACTTCTTACCTAGCTTACTCATCCATATTACCCAACTCATATTCTAGTTATGCATATTCTCTTTCTAGCTCGGCTTAATATATAAAAATAGCTAGCATCTTGGAATCTTATCCTAGGGGCATAATGGTAATTTTAATAACATACACTATTTACTTATTCAAATTTTTATATTAGAGTTCTAAACATGCATATTCTAACCACCAAAGGTATGATATGCTCTCATGCTAGCACATCTAACGATTCGTACAAGTATTATTTGTCTAAGGTCCGTGTGGTTACTTATGATATGTATCTTCCAAATTTGCTTTTTTCACATGTTAGGAGCTTAAAATTTTTTGAAATTTCTCTGATCGGTTCTGATTCATGTAAAAGTTTGTTAGTATTGAAATTGAGACGAAAAACTGGCAAACGAAAGTCAAACAGCAAGGAAAAGGACACTCATACACGATTCACACGTCAAACACAAGTGCGTACTACGCGCGCTATGTGGAGGTTGTATAGCCATGGGTTGCAAATCTGGTCGGGTCAGCTTGGCAGATGCGAGTCGAGGTTTTGGAATTGTTATAGGGGTACAATTCGGACATAGGTCGGATGAACTATTCTTTACGCAACCCATGTACAACTGGGAAGACACCGAGTTTTCTGTGACACGTGTCCACGCCGTCTTTAGAAGCACTCTCTACCTGAACGATTGTCGTGTGTCCCTGTTCCTTCTTCTCTGCGACATATTTCTAAGAAATCAATGAGTTTTCCAATCATTCCCATTTTCTTTACATTTTTATATCCTCTTGCATAAAGGTATTTTTCTTATAATTTCTAGTCAACTACTATTCACGTTGCATGTTGGAATGTCGATTTCCAATGCAATTCAACTTTGACGTCATTCACAAAACTAGTGCGAAATTCCTCCAAAAAAATAAAAATAAAAATAAAAATAAAAATAAAAATAAAAATAAAAAACACATGAATTTAATTCCGAACTTAAAATTCAATAAAAACTCCTAATTTGAGAAAAAAAATCAAGAACAACAACCCAAAACTCTTACCTTCCAAACTTCATCCTTTATTGTCAAAAGCCCAGATCAATTCTCCCAAAGCCTATGGGTCTTTCTTGTGAAGGATATCGAGTGAAATTCAGACTCTAAACTACCATTCGGAGCGAATTTCAGTTTCACTCTACCTCTCTTTTTCTTTCCCTTTTCTTCTTCTTTTCCTTCCCTCTTCGTTAATCTTTTGATTAGGGTTCAATCAGAACCCTAATTAGGAAGAGGTTCAAATTACTATTTTACTATTTTATTTTTATAAATTTTATTTTATATTTTTATTGAGCAATAAAATCTTACAAGTTCCAGCTTAGAAGGAAAATTGAAAAATTAATTCTCATTCGGACTCAAGTGTACACTTTTTTACACTTTTTTAGGGAGATAATTCTATCGATCATCTAGCACATATACATGCAAGTTCAACGAGAAGATAACATCCATCAATCACCTAGTGCATAGATCACATCAACTCATCCTCCTTTCTAGTACATTAGATACTATTAGAAATAGCATGCATATCAAAATCTCATCCTACGGGCATTTTCATAATTTTTCATAGCATATATTACATTCTTATCCAAAATTTCTCTTCTAAGTCCTAATCATGCATATTATAACCACGTAAGGCAAGATATGCTTGCATGCTAGTATGTCCTAGCGATCCCTATAACTATTACTTGAAGAAAGTCCGAATGACTACTTTCTTGGGTGATGCGTGCCTTCTCGAGCTCAATTTTTCGCTTGTTAGTAGCTACAAAAGTTGTGAGATTTCTCTAGTAGATTCTAATTAAGTTAAGATACAGCCAGTATCAAAATTTGAGCGAAAAACGGACAATCTGGAGTTGAATCGAGCCAACAAAACCAACCTCACATGCCTCCATGCGTGCCTGGGAGGTTTTCATGTGTGCACCCCACATGTGAGTACATCACGCGCGTCTAGGGTGTAGTCATGCTACCATCGCGACACATTGCATCTTCAACCTTGACATGCAGCGTTCAAAGGCTAGCCTGCATTTTATTTTTTGCAATTTACGACGTCTCGACTCGAGTCTCATTCCTTTGCCAAATGTGTTCCTTGGCTTGAAGATTGACACGTGCTCTTTTAGCCTGATGGGTGTCCTTTGATTAATTCGAAATTTCATATTTTTCATATTTTCTTCTAAGTTTTTAATACTCATTAACTAGGGAGAAAATAAATGCGTTCATGGTCCAAAACTAAAAATTTACCATTCTTGAAATTCACGAGAACTCCATATCTTGATCCCATTTTCTTAGAATATGAATAATCTCATGGATTTAAAGAAAAACCAAAACTAAGACCGGGACACTTTAACCTCCCAATCTTCTTTATTTCTTGATGGATTTGGACTAGTTAAATATCTCGAGTAGATTTGGTCGTATGTTTCATGAAGATACCTTTGAAAAAAAAAAAAAAAAAAAAAACGGCTATAAGGACAATTATTTTTTCTAAAAGCCCTCACCTGTTACACTATTGTTATTTGTCAATTTTCCCCGCTAAAGTGGCATGAAGGTTTGAAAGGAATATCTTTTAGACAGTTTATTTTTAAAAGCTTTAATGCATTCCAACGTATATCCACAACTTATCCATAAGAATATGTCCTTTGCTTAGTTGCATGCTTTATGATAAAGAAGGATTTCAACATTTAGGAGGTATCAGATAATGTTTTGAGTTCTCATTTTTTAATTCTTTCAATTTTGGACAAACATTAGTAACTACTTCCCAAATTTGAACACCAAATTTTGAAATAACACAATGTTAAATGTTGAAGTTTATACGCTCGTCTAAGAAGGTCAGGATACTCGAATCTCTCCATCTACATGTTGAACTCCATATCCGTAAAGAATCTTTTTGCAAGTGTACATGTCAACTTGGTTCCTTCACCAAAGTTGTAGAGATTTAATCATACTTTTCATCAAGATTATCATCACATAATTATCATAGTTACCGAAGAAGTTATTCATGTTAAAAAATGGCTAGAATTTATATTCTTACCGTTCTAGAGATCCAACCATAGTTTCAATTTTTTTGGCGCATTTTGGCTTGGGGATTTTTCATAAACGTGTGTGAAGTCTTCTCTAAAATAACATACTAAAATTTTAGAAACTAAATTCTCTAAAATCTCACGATGAGAAGAGATTAAAACTCAAAAATCTTACCTTTCGATCTTCTTTGTAATAGACACTTGTCACCTATAGACCATTAACACCGGAGAGTCTTGATGGGAATGAATTACCCTATTTTTCTTTAAAAAAATATAACTGAGAAGTTATTCACATTAAAAGAAATGACTACCATTTATATTTTTAATGTTCTCGAGGTCCAACCAGAGCTCTTATTTTCAGTATGTTAGGGCTCGAGGCTTCTTCACAAAAGGTGTAAGAAATCTTCCATTTTGATAAAAATTTTAAGAATCTAACTCCTCTAAAGTTTCACAAATTTGAGAAAAAAAAGACTAAAACCCAAAAATCTTATCTCTCGATTTTCCTTATGATAGACACTTGTCACTTATACACCATTAACACTAGAGTCGTGATGGAAATTAACTACTCGATCTTTCTTTAAAAACTATAATTTCATTCTAGAAAAGTCCATATAGATTGGTGGGCTCAATTATATATTAGACAGATAGTACGCTTGCACGAGGTACCATGTCCATGGTATCAAACCGGAGCACCAGTTTCACCTCTTAGTTTTGGAAAAGTCTCTAGAAAGCACTGAAACTCAGTTAAGGTTTAGTACAACGTTACATCCTCAAACGGACGGACAAACCTAAAGACTAAATCAAATCTTAGAAGATATGTTGCAAGCATATGTCATAGATTTCTCTGAGTGCTGGGATGAACATTTGTTGCCTACAATAACAATTATCAAGTGACCATCCAGATGACCCCTTTCTAGTCACGGTATGGGCGTAGGTGTCGAACACCAGTGTTCTGGGAAGAGGTAGGCACGCAAAAACTACAGGGATTAGAGTTGGTTCAGGTTACCACTGCAACGGTGCAGAAAATCAAGTAAAGAATACTCACCGCACAGAGCCGACATAAGAGCTATGCAGATTTGTGTAGAAGGACCTCGAATTCGAGGTGGGTGACCATGTGTTCCTGAAGGTAGCCTCTATGAGGGGGGTGTAGAGGTTCGGAAAGAAGGAAAAGTTGAGCCAAAGGTTCATAGGCCCCTTCAAGATTCTAGAGAGAGTTGGGGTTGTGGCCTACATAATTGCCCAACCACCGAACCTTGCCGCTGTATACAATGTGTTACACGTGTGCATGCTGCGAAAGTACACTCCAAACCTTACCCATGTGATCGAACATGAAACGCTTCCTCTTAGGGAAGATCTGTTTTACGAGGAGAAACCTAGCAAAATTTTGGCGGGAGACACTAGACGATTGCGCAACAAAGTTATTCCCTTGGTGAAAGTCTCATGGGACAACCACCGTGATGAGGAGGCAACCTGGGAATGAGAAGAAGACGTGAGAAGAGCCTCTCTCGAACTCTTCCAAGAGATGCCAACTTTTGGTGACGAAATTTGGTAAGAAGGGGAGTGTTTGTAAGGCTAAAAAAAAAAAAAAAGAGAAATTTTGTCAAAGTTAGAGGGGCAAAAGCGGCATTTTGCCCCTCAGCCAATTATAAGGGTCTTGAGAAGCCTCACAGACTGCCCGCAAAAGAGAAAAGAGGAAGAGAGAAAAAAGCGAGAGGAGGAAGAAGAACTCGTCGGAAAACCTATCGAGTCACCGCTGAAAAACACCCTCAGCCAAGACCAAGAGGCAAGGATCTCCTTCTTGTCTTGAAGGATCGGAGTTCAACGCCTCATCAAGAACTGATTTCCTCATATGTGAATCGAGTTTTAAAACTTTGAGATATTCATCTAAGGGAAGGCTGTCCGCCAATTTTGTGAAGAAACTCGACCGGAAACGCAAGAGATCTGAGAATTCCTCCAAGAGTGGTAATGGTGCTAACAGACCTCCTTCTATGCTTGTAACTCGTCTTGTGGTTAAGCTAAAATTAAAAAGAAAATACCAGAACGTAGCTTGTAACACGACCTAAAACTTTGATGAAGGAATCAACATGATTTGAGTTCATAATTGAAAGATATGAAAATGAGAAAACGAAGAAATCTGATCGAAAACCGATTTTGTGTTACGGATTGCAGGAGAGAGAAAATGTCGGCGAGCCACGTGTCGACCAGCAAGATAGGAGGCGTGTGCAGCTGAACCAGGGACACGTGTCAAGCAACGGCTAGAGCTATGAGTCGAATGATGGCTGAAGAAACGCAGATCCAACGAGACGGCGATGCGTGTCACCTGCAATCCCTCCAAACACGCAGATCAATCCGACCCGACCTGCAACCCGTCGGCCCAAACCAACCTGCCAAACCGCAGACTTGAACTGACCCAAACTGAAGTGATTGACCCGACTGCAGAGTCTCTTCTCACGCGTGGTACTCGTGCGTGCTACTCGCAAGTAAAAGTCCTCCCGATGCGTGAGGGCACGTGGCCAGCGCGTGTAAGATCCATTTTTATCTGTTTGACTTCTGGTTGCTTTTTGTCCCAATTCCAATTCTAACCATAATTTTATGTGAATAGGGACCTTATTTAGAAAAATCAATATTTTTGGACACCCTACTAACATAGAAAAGCTAGCGAAAGGGCACGCGTCAACCAAGTAAGTCACCAAACGGAATTTTAGAAAGAAATACTTGTAGGAATCGCTTGGTATGCATTCATGCTAGTTTAATTACCTTAGATAAGTAGAATTTTCATGGAATGAACTTAGATAATAAGATAAAGTATTCCAAGGAGTCCATCATGCTTTATATTTCCAATTAGTATGTATCTGCTTATTCATGCTAAAAGGAGGATGGGAAAATTATGAACTCTGTGTACTAGGTGTTGTTGGATGTTATCGCCCCGTTGAGCATATTTGCTTATTTTGCATGAATTATGAATGATATATCTAGATGTTGATGTTTGCACACTAGGTTAATGTTTGTTGTTGCACACCAGGTTAATGCTTGTTGTTGCATACTAAGATAATGTTTATGAATCGTTATTACAATAAGCCTATGAATTCATGATTAGAGTGACGAGTCACTGAGTTTAGACCTATCCCTTCCCTAGGAGCCTAACAGATCACCATGACAAACGAAGTACCTTAGGAGTGTTCTTAGGCTGCTAGTTGTGTGAACGGTATCTATAGCTTCGTGGGAGAATCAGGGGTTCCTGTTTATTTCTCACTGTTCCTAGCCGTTTCGCATGGGAAATGTGTCCCTACATTGTACAGTCCATTAGCTGCATGGGAAAAGGTTGGGTCATGTCCACAAACAGGGGACTATTATTGGCTTAAAAGGTATTCTACACACCTCTAGGCAAGATACCATATAGTCTCAGATAGCCATGCAGAGGTTAGTGCCTCATAGAGAGACACCGGTCATTACAGCTCGGCATAAGGAACTCTTAGGTATTAAATGAAAGGACGGAGAACCAGAGAAGCTTCAAGAGACAAGCCCTAAGGGGCTAAACCTAGAACCACACGTCCTAGAGCCAATGAGAAGCCTATGTTTGTTTGTTAAGGGAGTGTGATGAGAGCCTACAAGTTGGTGACTTATCCTTGCTATGTCTCCTATTAATCTGTAAAGATCATTTTGAAGTTTGTACATCATCACCTCACTTCCCTTTCTCTCGTAGCCTTTTCGTTGTTCTACGAAAACATCTTCTTTTAACTCCCCATATACAAAAGCTTATTTGACATCTAACTGATAGAGTTTCCAACCTTTTTGGGCTGCAAAAACAATGATCATTCTCATAGTATCCATTTTAGCTATCGGTGCAAACACTTCTGTATAATCAATTGTATGCCTTTTACCACCAATCTTGTTTTATATTTATCAACTTCTATACAATCATGTAATTTGGTCTTGTAAATCCATTTTATTCCTATTTTATTTGCTCCAGAGAGTAAAACCACCAAATTTCATGTTTGATTTTTTTCAATTGATTTGACTTCTTCATCCATTGTCAATCTTCACAAAATTCATAAGATCTAAAATCATGAAGAATAACATATTTCCTTCATCGAGACAAACTTTCATCGGAATCAAAATCTGCTACCATAAAGGTGGATGTCGATTTATCCCCTCCCTTATTGTCAAATTAGGTGCACTACAATATTGTTTTCACCCACTCGTTCAGTCATTGCCTTTATGGTTTCTCCTTCTTCAATTGTGTTCTCATCAATTTAATTTTTTTCTCCCCATCCAATTTTATTTCACCTTCGAAATCTTTTCAATCCCATTCAAGATCTTCATCAAAAGCTACATTACGACTTACTATAATTTTATTTGTAGTTGGATAGGTTGGGTTTTATGTCTTAAAACTCTTTGTAAACAAAAACATATTTTATTTTCAATAAAGTTATTATTGTTGTTTATTCAGTAAAGATTGTTATTGAATAAAGTGAACTTTACGATCATTAATCTAAATCCAATAAACTAAGAACACTTTGACTATAATATGATTACTTGAACTATATGTAGAGACATAAGAGTGGATCAAGTTCAAGTATATAGTCAAAATGATCTATAGTATAAGGATAAGGCTGAGTACCTTATTCTGGAGACACTATGGATGCGGCCCACTTTTGTATATGATATAAACAATGTGATCACTAAATTGTACATGTGGAGACATGTGAGTGGGGGCGTCCTATGCAATGAGTATTGCATAAGATCGGACCATGAAGAAAACCACTCTCACTTTATAATGTCGTTTACTGTTGAGACTGATTTTCTTTTCAATAGATGACCTAGGTAACTCGATCTTAATCATGAGCTAACCATGAACTCCTGTTTATTCGAAATTATCCTTAGATTTGCATGGGTGAGAGTTGCTCGAGTTTGCCGACTCAATAAGCCTCCCATTTCAGGGGTAAGACTGGGTGAATAGCTGGGGACGTGGGGTGCAAGATGGAATTCGCTCCTACCCACTTTTAGGGATAGAAGAGAGGTAGTTCCCTTAAGCACTGACTCCAGGTCTTAAACAAGGGGCCCCACCCTCTCATTGGCCTGAGAGGGATTCGGTTTACTGGTTGGACCACAAACCAATTGTTCATAAGTGGATCAGTGGGACATAAGGAACAAGAAGTAACTTCAGGGGGTAAAACGGTAAATTGACCCAGCTCTAGTTACGAACAACCTGTGAAGGATCGACTTACTAATCATGGTTATATCAAATGGACAGAAATATATCTATAGTGAGGGGAGTGCAACTACTGGGCTATAATGGAGTGTCCTAGTAGTTAACGAATGTTGGTTAACAAGGTTAATGAGTTTAACCGGTTAATCTTGGATCGTTGGAGCCCATGATCTATAGGTCCATTAGGTCCCTCTGCTAGCTCATATCGGACTAAACCATAGAACAATGTGACGAGTGAGTTCAAAGTGTTCGAATTCAAATTAGGGAATATGCGCTACATATATACGATATATTTAACTGCATTTTTGTTTTATTTACGAATTAAACAAAAAGAGAGAATCTAAGATATTTAAATAATATTTAAATATCTTAATCAAATATGTGTCCGAATTGATTAGGATTGACATTTGAATTAATATTAAATATTAATAAAATAGTTTAATTAATCATTTAATATTACTTTAATTTGAAATTAATTATTCAAATTAATTGATTGGGTTTAACCAAACTATGCTTGCCCAATAAACCCCACAAATTTTAGTGGAATTTTGAGTGTCAAACTTTGGTGAACTCAAACTTGCATGATTGCCACATAATCTAAACATTTAAGTGGAATTTTGAGTGCCAAAATTTGGTGATCTCAAATTTGCATGAACATGTAAACATAACTCTATAAATAGAGTGATCATGGTACATGGAAGGTCTCATAGTGAAAAACCTTGAGAAAAACCTCTAAAAAACACTCTCTTCATATATACAAAATCCTCCCAAGTTTAGTCACTCACTGGATTCCACAATCCCGTTCTAAGGCCGGAGGATAGTGTAGAAGACACTAGTGGTGGTTCGAAACCAGTTCGTGAGGAAAAAGGAATTTGAACTACAAAAGGTTAGTATTCAAACTCATTAAGTTTTAATACTTATGAGCATGCTAGTTATTTACTATAATTGATGTTCAAAAAGTGCCTAAGATCCAAATTGCTTCCGCATGTGTTGTATTAACACCATCAATTGGTATCAGAGCAAGTTTTAGGCACTTTATTTACATTAATTTGATCATGGTGGGTACCATTTCATGAATGAAATTTTGTGGTTGCTAAAGTGGATGGTTTTGGTTTTGGCATTTTTTTTTTATGCTTCCATTTGATACAATTATTGTAATAAGCCTAATGTGTATGGGCTTTAATGAATGAAGAAAGGTCTGTAATTTTTATGGAGTCATTAGAGTCCATTTTAGGTTGTAATGGACCGAAAATGGAAGAGATAGCAAGCTGAACCGAAGAAGAAGATGGAAGAGGCGGTTCAGGTGGTTTTTCTGCCTTTGGGGTCCGATTCAACGTTTTTAAGGGTTGGTTCGCCCAATTCGTGATCCTCGGGAGCGGTTCAAGTTATTTTTAATTATTAATGTAATAATTTAGTTAATTGTTTGTTTTAAAATGCCAAAACCAATCCACTTTGGCGTGTTTAATTAATTATGCACTATGAATATATGTTTTAATTAAATAGAAAATGTATATGCATAAAGTATGTCATATAGATTTAAAATCCCACCATAGGCTAAGCATGTTTCATGCCTTCCAAGTATGTTATAAGTGTTATAATGTATAGTATGCATGTTTAGGGTTCCATGAGTGATAGATATAAATTGTTATATTATTGCATGGAATGGATGATTATATAGTTGTTATATAAAGCATGTTAGATGCATGTTATAGGTTATTTTCAACGTCATAAAACAAGATAGACGTTAAAATCTATAATAAAGATAAGTGCATGCTCACTTAGGGTTAAGAACCAAGCACGGTCAATTTAAATAGTTAAAATAGGTCGATGTCTTGTAAAATTGTGCTTACAAGAAAGCTCACCTGGCACGATCTTGTCTAAGGCTGGAGGTACTTAAGTTGACGGTTTACGGAACACCTACTACCTGGAGATCGGACCAGTACTTGAGCTTAGTTAGCCCAGTTTTATGAGCATGCTTGAGTGATGTAAGTTTTGGAAAAATCACCTAGACTTAGGTTATATTTAATTAGCCGGAATATACCTAAGTAATGAGTATACCCAACCGTCTAAAATACTTAGTGGGAGGAAAAAGGTAAATGAGATACATCGTTTTCCTCTTCACGCTCTCTGAAAAATTCACACCGTGAGATTCATGCTCGGCCTCTTGTCGCGCTGGGAGCATCCTCCATTCGGAAGGTATTTGCATGAGTCAATAAAAAGGTGAATAGAGAAAGTATTTATAGTAAGTGGGAGAAGGAAGTCAACACGTCCTATGGTCTCCATCACTAGGTTGCACCGTGAGATTCCCATGTTCCGCCTTCATGTTGCCCTAGAGCAACTACCCATTCAGAGGGTCGTAACATGGGAGTCGAAACAACGCAAACTCCAGAAATGGATATGATTAATTAGGTCCATTCCCAACTTTGGCTTTTTCATTCGATAGCGTTGTTGGGACCGATCTCTAAGGTCTGAAATTGGTGGGTCACAATTGCGAAGAATTACTAAGAGTTAGTATATTCTTGACCAAAATAGCGATAACTAAAACACTATAGGAACAAGAGTTATTCTGGAATTAGTGTTTAAGTCAAGAATGTCTTGGTTTAGTGAATGAGTGATTGACTGCCCCTCGGTAGCAGTTACTCTAACTCACTAAAGTATCGTTGCAAATTAATAATTTTTGGGTACATTATTACATTTGCTAAAACTGATTGGATTAAACAAGATTAAGTCAATTTACTAATAGAATTTTCTTTATATCACAGCATGACAAACTCAATAGTACAATTACTCGCTTCTGAGAAATTAAACGGCGACAATTATGCAACTTGGAAATCAAACCTAAACACAATACTTGTAATTGATGATTTAAGGTTTGTTTTAACTGAGGAATGACCTCCAAACCCCAACTCAAATGCAAACCGAACAGTTCGGAATGCGTATGACAGATGGATAAAGGCAAATTACAAAGCCCGAGTGTACATTCTAGCCAGCATATCTGATGTTTTGGCTAAGAAACACGATATTATGGGTACTGCTAAAGAGATTATGGAATCTCTAAAAGGGATGTTTGGACAACCGTCCTTCTCCCTTAGACATGAAGCCATAAAATACATTTACAACTACCATAGGAAAGAAGGGACCTCAGTTAGAGAACATGTCCTGGACATGATGGTCCATTTCAATGTGGCAGAAGAAAATGAAGCTGTCATTGATGAGAAGAGTCAAGTCAGTTTTATCATGATGTCTCTTTCGAAGAGCTTCTTCCAGTTCCGCACAAATGTGGTGATGAACAAAATAGAATATAACTTGACTACTCTTCTCAATGAGCTACAGACTTATCAGTCCCTCTTAGCGAACAAGGGACAAACAGGAGAAGAAAATGTTGCCATCTCCAAGAAATTACTACGAGGATCGTCCTTCAAAAATAAGTCTGGACCTTCAACTTCTAAAAAAGTTTTGATGAAGAAGAAGGGTAAAGGGAAAAATAAGATTCCTACTAACCGCAAGGTTCAAAAAGTAGATAAAGGAAAATGTTTTCATTGCAACGAAAATGGGCACTGGAAGAGAAACTGCCCAAAATACCTTGCAGAGAAGAAAGCCGAAAAGACACAACAAGGTAAATATGATTTACTCGTTGTAGAAATATGTTTAGTAGAGTATGATAACTCAACTTGGATACTAGATTCAGGGGCCACTAATCATATTTTTTCTTTTTACCAGGAAACTAGCTCCTAGAGAATGCTTGCGGACGGCGAGATAACACTCAGGGTTGGAACAGGAGAGGTTGTCTCAGCAAGATCAGTAGGAAATTTAAAGTTGTTTTTTTTGGAGATAGATTCATTATATTAGATAATGTACTTTTTGTTCCAGGAATGAAAAGAAATCTAGTATCTATCTCTTGTTTATTAGAACAATTGTATAAAGTATCTTTTGAAATCAATGAAGTGTTCATTTGCAAAAGAGGTATTCATATTTGTTCTGCAAAACTAGAAAACAACTTATATATGTTAAAACCGAGCGAAACAAAAGCTATTTTAAATACCGAGATGTTTAAAACAGTTGAAACTCAAAATAAACGACAAAAGATTTCTCCTAATACCTACCTTTGGCACTTAAGACTAGGCCACATTAATCTCAATAGGATTGAGAGATTGGTTAAAAGAGGACTTCTAAATGAGTTAGAAGACAACTCTTTACCTCCATGTAAGTCTTGTCTTGAGGGTAAAATGATTAAACGATCGTTTTTCGAAAAAGGTTATAGAGCCACAGAAACCTTAGAACTCGTGCATACAAATCTTTGTGGTCCGATGAATGTCAAAGCACGAGGAGGGTATGAATATTTCATCAGTTTTATTGATGATTATTCAAGGTATGGCTATCTTTACCTAATGCGTCACAAGTTCAAAGCTCTTGAAAAATTCAGAGAGTATAAGACTAAGGTTGAGAATCTATTAGGTAAAACTATTAAAACACTTCGATCAGATCGAGGAGGAGAGTACATGGACTTAAGATTTCAGGACTATATGATAGAACATGGAATAAGGTTTCAACTCTCAGCCCCTGGTATGCCTCAACAAAATGGTGTATCAGAAAGGAGAAATAGAACTCTGTTAGACATGGTTCGGTCTATGATGAGTTTCGCTCAATTACCCGATTCGTTTTGGGGATATGCAGTGGAGACTGCTACATATATTTTGAACATGGTTCCTACTAAGAGTGTTTCAGAAACACCTTATGAGTTATGGAAAGGGCGTAAAGGTAGTTTACGTCACTTCAGAATTTGGGGATGTCCAGCACATGTGTTGTTGCAAAACCCCAAGAAATTAGAACGACGTTCAAAATTATGTCTATTCGTAGGATACCCCAAAGAGACGAAAGGTGGTTTGTTTTATGACCCTCAAGAAAATAGAGTGTTTGTATCAACAAACGCTACATTCTTAGAGGAAGACCACGTAAGAAATCATCAACCTCGCAGTAAACTAGTATTAAGTGAGATTTCTAAAGAAGCTACTGATAAAACAACAGTTGTTGATCAAGCGGGTCCTTCAACAAGAGTTGTTGATGGACCTGACACTTCTAGTCAATCACATCCTTCTCAAGAGTTGAGAATGTCTCGACGTAGTGGGAGGGTTATAACTCAACCCGATCGTTACTTGGGTTTTGCAGAAACCCAAGTCATCATACCTGATGATGGCATTGAGGATCCATTGACCTATAAATAGGCAATGAATGATGAAGATAGAGATCAGTGGATCAAAGCCATGAATCTTGAAATGGAGTCAATGTACTTCAATTCAGTCTGGGAACTTATAGATCAACCAGATGGGGTAAAACCTATTGGTTGCAAATGGATCTATAAGAGGAAACGAGACCAAACCGGTAAGGTACGGACCTTTAAAGCTCGACTTGTAGCAAAGGATTATCCCAAAGAGAGGGGGTGGACTATAAAGAAACCGAGAGGGGGTGGACTATGAAGAAACCTTCTCTCCTGTTGCTATGCTTAAATCGATAAGAATACTCTTGTTTATTGCCACATTTTATGATTATGAAATTTGGCAAATGGATGTTAAAATAGCCTTTCGAAACAGCAATCTTGAAGAGAGTATCTATATGGCTCAACTAGAGGGGTTCATTGAATAGGATCACAAGCAAAGGGTTTGCAAGCTTAAAAGATCCATTTATGGGTTGAAGCAAGCATCTCGATCCTGGAATATAAAGTTTGATACTGCGATCAAATCTTATGGCTTTAAACATAATGTTGACGAACCTTGTGTTTATAAAAGGATAGTCAACTCTACAGTAGCTTTCCTGGTGTTGTACGTCACTTCAAAACTCTTGTGATCATACAGAATGTTGACGAACCTTGTGTTTATAAAATGAATGAGTTGATTATTGTGATCCATAAAGCAGTTACTGAACTTGCTTATGCTCCCGAGTGAAAGCTTGACATGTGTACAGGTGTAATAATCTTTTAAATGAGAGTATCTATATGGCTACTCTTTTCTCTTGTAGTTGTCTAGTGCTCAAGAGATTATTTTTAGGTTTAGGTACCGAATACACATTACTAATAGTGTAACAAACCCCATGCAAAATTTATTTCACTACAACCTTTACAGTAAGTTTCATGCTTGTATTAATTCCAAGCTTGACAGTGTGAGAAAAAATCTTGTCTAAGCTTGAAAATATACCTTCATTTGCATACATATGATTTGAGCAACTAAAATCTAAGAACCAACCATCACTCCTTTTGCTTCATGTATTTCCATATGAGCCATTAACAACATTTCATCCTCTTCTTTCAACTCCACATAATTCAATTCCTTATTCACCTTTGTTCATTCATATTGAAAATGATCTATGTCATGACACCTATAACATTCAACAGTTACTTTGGTGAAAGTTGATCTTCTTCTCCAATGTCTTTGGTGAAAGTTGATCTTCTTCTCCAATGTCATCTGCTCTGGTAACTTCCTTTTCTCCTGTTACTTATTTCTATTTGACCTTCACTTTCAAAACTTGCTCTTCTCCATCAATATTGGATCTTCAAAATTTTTGTTCATGCATCACTAAAGAACTTTGTAATTTATCAATAAACATGTTATCCGTATCTTTTGATTTCTAAATGGATACTACAACATAAGTAAAATTATGCAGAATTTTTTCTACAATTTTCTTGTGTAGCATATCTTTTCCATTGTTTCTCATCTTGTTGGAGATCATCATCACTCTTGCAAAATAATCTGTAACACTTTCATCCTTCCTCATCTTTAGTACCTCCAATTCTTTCCTTAATGCATTCAGAAGAGATTTTTTCAATTTTTGAATTCCATCAAATTTTCGCTTCATTGAGTCCCAAACAATCTTGATTGTGCAACTATCCAAGATTTGTTCAAATACAGTATGATCAATTGCTTTGAAGAGATAATGCTTTACTTGGTGATTTTTTAGTCTAGCATCATCAAGGTGCACCTTTTGTGCCTCGGTCAGCATTGTTCCTTCCGCTAGTTCTGAAAAACCTATCTCTACCACGCTCCATATACCCTTTGCTCTGAGCAAATTTTCTATAAGCTCACTCCAGTAATCATAGTGACCATGAAAGTGAGGGATCTTGTTAAAGTTTTGTCTTTACTCATACTCTTTGTATTTGATCACTAAAAAAATTGTTACTCTACAAAGCCCATGGGTGGTTCTAATACCAATTGTAAAGTTTTGACAAAAGAACGACTAAACCAGAAACATAGACAATTGTAGTTTAAGTGATTATTTTATTGAACATTGAGATTGAATTTGTCATCAATCATATCGTATCATATTATGTACATATCATGTCACAACATGCATCATATCGTCAATCATACTATCACAAATGTGTCATCAAGCGTATCATATCATATCATAGCATAGATCATATGATTCACATATTATATCGTAAACATATCATTTCATAACCTTTCACATAAGACAAACATATGACACGTGCAAAACCATACGACAGGTGTCATCATACAACATACAAGTTCTAACTGAACTGATAGAAAGGTCAGTTACTTGGTTGGCCTTAGCCAATGTTCTCCCTAATTTTGAGTACGTTTGGATTTCGTTCCTCAAAGTTTCTCCAAGTACCACTAGGAGTTGTTTTCTATTAGAACGTTCATCTTGTTTCGTTAATAACTCAATTTCTTAGGTCAAATTAACTTAAACTAAGCAATTAGACCTTATACTGACCTTAAATGTCTTAAACAAGGTCAATTTGCACTTTGGAATGGTCGGAACGATGGAATTTGATGAATATCCCTTCATCGAGCCAAGTAGCCATGTTTTGAGCTAAGAAGTCGAGCCGAGCTGAATTCAAGTCGATTGAGCGAAAGGGGTCCGTTGGTTGCAGATGTGACACGTGGCCCAGGGAGAAGGCGACGCTTGTGTAGGTTGCAATCAGGTCAAGGTGTAGGTCGTCAGGTCGACTGTTGCAGGCGTGCGGGTCGCGGGCTGCAGGGCTGGGCTAAGCTTATGGGCTTCGGACTTGGGCCGCTGCAGGTGGACCGAAGGTACTGGGTATCTAGAGTTTGGGCCAAGATGATGCAGCTATCTAGGGCGAGGTGTTTTGGCTACTGGACCGAAGCGCTGCGGTATCTGGGTTGAGGCTGGGTGGGTTATAGGTGTATGGGTCAACAGTGCAGCAGGTGGTTTCGGGTTTGAGTGCAAGTTGTGGTCGAATGGGTTGCCACGAGATTGGACCGAGTGTAGAGAAGTGGGGTTGTTGGGTTTACCTATAATCACATATCTAAGGACGTTTAGTACACAACTTCTTGAGGTTCGAAGGCGACGAAAAGAAGATGTAGACCATTTTGAGATTGAGAGTTTCTTACCGTGAGTGTGTTACAGATCTCTGGTTGGATATTTCATTCGTGTGTCGTGTGTCGTGTGTCGTGTGTCGTGTGTCGTGTGTCGTGTGTCGTGTGTCGTTCGTCGTTCGTCGTTCGTCGTTCGTCATTCGTAGAAAACCGTTCATATTTCTCCCTCGTTCTCTCTCTCTCTCTCTCTCTCTCTCTCTCTCTCTCTCTCTCTCTGTTACTCACACTTTTCTCATGCAGAGCATCTCTAAAGAATGATTGAGGGAAGTTGGCGGAGTGAGGACGTCGGGGAAGCGTGTACGACAAAGGCGCGAGAAAATTCTCAGGCCTTTTCCGGTGACTAGTCTTTTTTTTTTTTTTTTTTTTTTTTTTTTTTAATGTTACAGTTTTTGTCCATTTTAGCCGAAGATTCAATGGATAAGATTGTTGGTTAAGATTTTGGTAGGAAAAAAAAGATTTTTTTTTTTTTTGGAATGGCATAAAGAGAAGCTACTCTTTTATTGTTTATTGTTTGGTGATTGACCTCTTATGAACTTAATATCCAATGATCTGTTTTTGTCATGAACAATTCTGACCTATTTTGTAATTATTATAAATGATTTTATAATTATTACAAATGATTTTGTAAAGACACATAAATTAAAAAAATAAAAATAATCGTTCTCATCTCAGCCATACTCTTCCGACATATCAAACGGCTCACAGAGAGAACAAGAGAGGGAAAGTTCACGACGGAGATCTCCTACGAGGCCAACTAAACAGATTCGACATCAAGAACGACCAAACACACTATGAAAAGGACCACCGATGATTGCACATACACAGGAGGTAAGTTTTCTACGCTCTAACAACGTCGTCCTTCATCGGGGATGTATTTTTGGATTTTATATTTTGCAACCTCATAAATCTATGTGTTGTAGGTGTTTACAAGCCGTGATACGTCGTACGTTGTTGATATCCTCGTACACATGAAATATAGGTCATACGTTGGATCATATATACATCGTAAGTTGTTGAAGATAGTCAGTAGCGGTGACAACGATAATACGAGGATATTTGATCATTTATCATTTATAAATGTAGAAATTATAGAAGCCACGAGCTTCTTTATGATAGGAAATAGATACAAAATACACCAAATGCAGTTTCTTTAAAGGGAAGAATTGGAAGTTCTTCTATGTAAGCATTTCTCCTTTTGAATCCAAATGATAACTATGGCTTTCCACAGCATTGAGAACTCCTGGTTGTTCTGCCAAAGTTCCAAAGTAACATCAAAAACTCACATTCTAACTTCTTACCAACAACGTAATGTTAAGAGCGATACTTACTCGTAATCTTCTCGACCTGATCGGGAGTAAGCTTCGCAGCGAAGCCAATGACAGAATCCTTGTAACAATACACAAGGGCTTCCCTAGCAGCTTCTTCACTACACAACACACAAATTAACCACGACACGCATCACATATTATGATGACTTCATTGAATAATTTGAGGAGAAAAACAAACCTGCCGAGAACAGAAGTTAGGATTCGGATGTGATAGGCTTCAGGAGTCTCATTGAGAGGTCGCTCGGTGTAAATGATATGAACCATCGAGGGAGCGGAGTCGGGGGCGGATTTGTGGAATTGGGTGGCAGAGGAAAGAAGAAAAGTGAGAGAAAAGGTGAGGAAGAAAACAGAAAAATTGATTGCCATCCTTCAAAGTTTGAAGGATATAGAAATGGTTTTGGTGCATTTTGGAAAGGCATGGAGAGGGAATTATATAGAGAACAGTTTGAAGAGACGGAAGGAAGATGAATTCCCTCCTCTCGTTGTTTGGTTACGACAGATTGTATTTTATGCTATTTCCTTCTCTCAAGACTTCATTATTAGGGTGGCTTTGTTGGTTGCCTAACAATAGAACCTCCAAAAATGTATAATAACCTTTTTTTTTTTTTTTTTTTTAGTTATACAATGTCTAATAGGCACACAAAATTAAAAAGGTTAGAAGATCTACTCGGGATGAAACGTGTAATAGCCCCAAAATAAATAAATAAAAATTATAAATAATTAAATAAATAAACAAATAAAAATAATTATAAAAAATAGTTAAAAAATGTTTTTAACTTAGACTAGAATAGGATGTTTTTAACTCGAACGTTTTTTTATTTTATTTAGTCTTTTGTTGTGTCATTTTAAAGATGTTTTCGAAACACATAAGTAACACAAAGTATATGTTTTATGGAATTTAAATGAAGTTTTTCGCATTCAATGTTTAGGATATATATACAGTAGCGACCTTAAATTAAGTAGAAAATTTCGGGTCGTTACAAAACGTTTGAAACGTGATGGAGACATTCTAGAATATAGGCAGGTTGAGCCTACAGAACATGAACATGTAAGCGTGTTAGTAATTTATGGTACAAGACATCACATCTAGTTAAGGTAAGCATGGGTATCGTGACGCATCACATGGTAGAAGATCATGGGTCGATTAGGGCATGGTAAAGTAGTGCCTAGACAGCTTAAAATGTCAATAACTTTAGGGAATGAGATGTGTAAGGTATTAGCTTAACTTAGTACATCATCCTAGGGAACAACTTGGTACATGGTTAGCACTACGTATGCATGAAAATTTTGTAACATACTCTACACATGCATGGCCCTAAGTTTCTAATATCTTATTTGCTCAAAAAAAAAAAAAAAAAAAAAAAAATTTGTATGTCTTGGCATGTATTTGTATCTCAAATTATATTTTGTCAAAGTCAACTGAAAATCACAATTCTCATCTTAGTGAACTCACGTGTAATCCTTATTGATTAGCCGAACTGATACCTTTTTAGGCAATGCTTTTATCATGAAACATCTTTCTTATCTTGTTAAGCTAAAGGATTCGAGGTCAGCTTTTCATAGAAATTATCTCCGCTTGTTTAGCTTCATACAGACTTTATAGATATCAAGTTCGACTCCTCCACATTGACCACATTCACAAGTAATATTTATTGAGGTAACTAGGATTGGTTAGACGCAATAAATTTGCATGTAGCACAAATTAGATTGTTGAGCTTCTTCTTCCTTTATTAATGACACCTCGAGTTGGGCAATGAGGCTATAGGCAATTTTAGCTCGAAGTTCGTTCACAGAAGTTGTGGATAATTGATTATAACGTGTAGGAATAAGTTGGAAGAAAAATAGTGACATGTAGCTCATTAATTTGAAAAAACTCGAAGCTAGAGGCCCAATGTTGAAGTTGATTACTCTCTAATTTAGAGGCTTTGGTTGCTTGATTCTTGTCCCAAATTGTTCAACAATATCCCATAAAGCATCCACTTCCATTGAAACATCTAAAATCGGACTAAAATATGAGCATAAGATTTTATAATAACCCATCGAAAATTCTTCTATGTTCATCACCTTGCCAATTTTTAAATTGAATCTTCACCGTTGGATTTTTTAGCCTCTCGTGTTTTTTTGTTGAGGTCTAAATTTTAGGTGACGTAAACGATTAGTACCTCACGAGCATTGGATTTTATTCGGTTTATCCGCATTTTTTTTATAAACATTCCCAGTATTTTAGTCACTTTTTCATATGAGATCCCCTTATGGGTGCTATCACGTGAGTGGAGTCCGACGTATATTTCCATAGAATTGATACATGAAGTACATTGTACATGGTAGCTAGGTTTGGTGAGAGTGTGAGTATGTAGGCTACTGACCCGATTCTTTCGAATATTTCGAAGAAACCAATAAACTTAAGACTTAATTTACCCTTTTTTACAAACTTGAGCACCCCTCTTATGGGTGCTATCTTTAGAAGCACATGATTTAAGTGAACTATAGATTCTTTCTTCACATGTTCGCATAAATTGTGTCGATTTTGTGCCGTCTGACTTCTTACTTTGATCTCTTGGACTATGACATCAGTGACTTGTACTACTTTTGGTCATAACAGCAGTCATTAGCCTACTTCTTCCCAAAAGATGGGGATCAACATCTTCATCCATAAAACACTTCATCTTCATCCATAAAACACTTCATTCGGTGTCATTTGTATAGTAGCCCTATAACTATTATTGTACGCAGACTCAGTGAGATGCAGGTATTTGTCCCCACTACTTGCAAAGTCCTTGACATACGTCATCAGCATATCCACCAATACGTGATTGAGCCTTTCTATTTGACCATCAATCTAAGGGTGGAAGGTCATACTAAACCTTAGTTGCATCCTAAATATCTTTTGTAGGCTCTTCTAAAAGCGAGATGTAAACCTTTTATCTAGATCGAACACTATTGACACAAGAACTCCATGAAATTGGACTATATCTTCCATGTAAAGTTGAGCCTATTTGTCTACTAAGTATGTTATCTTTATTGGGATGAAGTGGGCCAAACTTGGTTAACTAGTTGATTATGACCCACATTGTAGTGAAGCCTTTCTTAATCTTAGGCAACATGGAAATAAAGTCCATGGTAATGTTTTTCCATTTCCATTAAGGAACACTAAGGGGTTGTAAGAGTCCTTATGGGCGTTGTCTTGGCGCCTTGATCTATTGGCAGATCAAATATCAACTTACGTACGTCTTGGTACATCTTATTGCTTCCTGGGAGCATAATTTTAGGTGAATTGTGGGCTTCTATGTCTTCCTGGGAGCATAATTTTAGGTGAATTGTGGGCTTCTATGTCTTGCTCCTTTAATAGATCCTCATTTTTGAAACGCATAGTTAACCTTTTCAAAATATATCGCTCTCTTAGATATATAGTATCCTTTGGACAGTCCATTTATTATTTTTGTAGAACTTTACTAAGGTATGAGTCTTTTCCTAGTGCATCTATTATACACTTTTTAGTGTTGGTTAGACGATTAGTTGAGCCACTATTGTTGTTATACATTGATCATGACCTCTATATTAGCTCCTTGCATCTCCTCCTCAAGCTTCTTAATAACGAAGTAAACCATTTTTTTACTCAAGGCGTCAGCTACTCCGTTATCTTTTTCAAATGGTAAAGGATATTTATGTCGTAATTCTTTATTAGTTTCAACCAATTTTTTTTTCCCTCATATTAAGTTGAGATTTTTATAGCCCATATTTTTCTCTCTCCATACAAGTAATGTTGTCGTATTTTCAGAGCGAGTACTGCCGCTACTAGTTCCAAGTTGTGTGTTGGGTAATTACGTTCATATTTCTTAAATTAAATTGGAAGTTGTGTGTTATGACTTTCCCATTCTACATCAGCACACACCCCAACCCTCTTATTGAAGCATGACCGTAGATAACAAAATTTCTTGAGTTTTAGGACAACATAAGTGCGGATAAGTTACCCACTTATCCTTGAGCTTTGGGAAGCTTTTCTCGCATGTCGAATTTCAAGGAATTATCTTTCCTTTCTTAGTTTGCTGGGTTAAGGGTGTTGATAGTTTTGGAGAAATCTCGTATCAATTTCTTGTTGTAGTCTGCCAACCCTTGGAAGCTCCTGATCTCTCAGTGAATGTGATTGGTCAAGGCTTTCTTTCGATATGACATGTCCAAGGAAGACTACCTCTTGAAGCTAAAACTCACAGTTAAAGGATTTGACATATATCTTGTAACTCTTAATCTTGACCGTATCTTTCTTTGGTGGTCCTTGTTTTCTTTCTTGGTCTTGGAACAGACAAGAATATCATCTATGAAATGATAACAACGTATCGAGAAAAGCCTTGAATATTCGGTTCATTAGATTTATGAAGGCGGCAAAGGAATTGTTCAGGACAAAGAACATAACTGTAAACTCATAGTGTCAATATCTATTTCTAAATGTTTTCTTCTATTTGTCATTCTTAATTTTTAACTAAGGGTAGTCTAACGTCAAATCGATAATGAAATCTCTTGTAATTGATGGAAGAGATTGTCACCTAGGTAAGGGATAATTTTCACCTTGTTGAGCTTGCATAGATTTGTCTTTCTATTGCAACCGACACCAAAAGTTTGGTCAATGATATGTGGGTAGGATTGACAATTTTCTTTTTAAGTTGATGCATGTACCCCTATAGTGTTGGCAAATGTGCAAGTGCATGGTTGTCCATGACAGTCAAAATTTATTTCCTGTTTCAATATATTTTTTTCTTTCGAACTTCAATATAATTTGAATCCTGTTTCAATATACTTTACAAAATGTTGATAAACTTTGTAATCAAATTTCTTTTTACCATTTGTTGGTAGGTTGAAAAACAAGATAAAAATAAACTTTATCAACATTTTGTAAAGTAGTATTAAAAATAATATCAACTCAAAAGTGATCTTAGTCCAACTGAAAGAAAAACTTCAGTTGATTTTGTCACAACAACCTGATCACCAAGCTACTCGAAGCATGAGTCACAATCTACACTGATGCGAGAGGGATAAAAAAACGGTAATATATTTTGCTTTAAAAAATGGGATAAAAACTCATACATATCTATAATTATACAAAAATATAGTTTAAATTAAATACAAAAGACGAAATGGTATGCAAAAAAAGACCCGAACAAAAAACACAAAATTGGGCGGAGTCTCTCAAACCTAGGCTATCTCTATGGCCACCTACTCTAGACCACTCCTATCCTCATGTTGTCTGGTCATTGCTTGAAGAACAATAAAAAAATGAGAGAGAGTTAAAATAAAACTGATTGATGTCCTGAGATACCTTCTCTATGACCACGAAACTCTTAAATGTTTTCCACCTCGAGCGACAATCAATGAACACCTGAAAATGAAATGTAGAATATGACCATGAAACTCTTAAATGTTTTCCACCTCGAGCGACAATCAATGAACACCTAAAAATGAAATGTAGAATGAGGTGAGTATAAAGATAATCAATAAGCAACCTACTCGTAAGCTTTATTCGCATTCAATTCTAGTAACTTATCACAGACTTTTTTCTAGGCTCTGAGAAATTCGGGCTTAAATCTATATCTATTTGATCTTTTGAAAAGACCACGAAGTTTCGAGCAATTCTCTTGTCCATTAAAAATCCACTCTAGGTGTGAAGGATGTTAACACATTTCTTGCTCCACAAATCTATTCAACAAAGTACCTTAGCTCAAGGTGGACTATCATTGCTACTCTTATGACTTAGTCTGTTGCATTGCCAATGCAAGCAATAGTGAATGACTTGTATCATAGGTAGAGGCACTGCCTCGTAAAATCTGATAGAATTATATGACTTTTCACATGGCCATAAAGTCACTCTAATTGGAGGAAAGACTCCATGTACTTGCTAGCTACTAAGTTACTTATATGGTCTCTTACCTCCTCTTTGGACCGATTAACAACTTAGAGGCATTATTCAAGAGACCCTTGGCCATTTACACTAGATAAATGCATCTGGTTGTCTCAATGCGTTATAATATCTAGCCAAGTTCTAGCTCAACGGTACCACTCTTATGCTTCTACCTCTTGGTAGGGTGCTAAAAGATCTAACCAAGGTCACTTATATAACTAATGGCGTATCAGAGGATATAGGAAGCAGAGGCACTGGTGCACCATTCACATTGCTAATAGGTCTATTAAGGTTTCTTAGTTATCTTTGCATGTAACGACCCTAAATTTCCACATATTCAGAGTCGTTACTAACGTCTCATGCTCATCTATAATGCGAAAATATAACTCTTACATGAACATCATTTATAATGTAAACTTCGAAAAATGCTTAAAACAACTTCTTCTCTGGAAAAACAGTCATGGTCTTCCGTGTTTAAATATGAAATACTAAAATTTAGAGAAAATAAAAACAAATACAAAATAGTTTAAAACAATGAGATGCAAAACAACCTATTCTAACTTAAGACTAGGAATTTAAATATGAGTCTACCCTATGCACGTGCCACAGTATGTGCTTGCGATGTTGGCGTCCTCCGTATAAGTGCGCCTTACCTTTACTTAAAAAATGATGTGGCACACGGCCTGAGTATTTCGAAGAATACTTAGTAACACTGTAGGGGGCCATGCAAATGCAAACACATGCAATCATGATTTATGAACCTATCTCTAATCATCATAAGAGTGGCCTCCAGTCTCGAACAAATTGAATATGTAGTGTAACGACCCAAAATTTTCTACTTAATTTAAGGTCGCTACTGTATACGTACCATAAACATTGAATGCCGAAAACTTCATTTAAATTCCATAAAACATAATCTTTAACTTAAAACACAACCATGGACTTACGTGTTTCGAAAACATCTTTAAAATGACACAACAACAGACCCAAAATAAAATAAATAAGCGTTTAAGTTTAAAACATCTTATTCTATCCCAAGTCTAAGAAAATAAATACCACTATCCTATGCATGTGCCATGATCTCGAGTTGCGATGCCGTCGTAAGCCGTACAGGAATGCATTGCCTTAACTTGAAAAATGTAGTAGCACATGGCTTGAGTATTTAAAGAAATACTCAGTAAGTGACCCCACTATTGGGGTTAAATGCAACAATCACATACAATAAACTGATGGGACCTATCTTTCGTTTCGTTTCGTTTCGTTTCGTTTTCCCTACGGTGCTGTCCTAACGGGTAATCGTCGACGTGTACCATATACTCTACACACAGCCCATACGTGCGAGTATGGGCTCACCAGCTAGTTCGCACACCGCTGGGCCACTGTCCTTATCCGGTGGGCATACTCTAGGAGCCCCTTATGCCGGGACCCGTTAAAACTAGAACCGTCACGGCAGCGCTATGCAATGCATAACGATCGTTGTCCAGCCATTGGATGTACGCATCCGTACCCTCGTGATGGGATGGGGGTATCTCCCCAGATGCATGAACACACATAATGGATGTGGTCCCCCTATTTCTACATTTATCTTTAATGACCATAACCCCCTGTCACATTCCAGGCTTCATGTCATTCTCATTTTCAATTCACATTTCATACACATTTCTATCGGAGTTATGGTTCCAGACAGTTTACCGTGTTTCATGTCATACAATTCATACTGTTCACATTCACATATTCCATACAAACATGCCATAATCATTCAAGGACCTCATATCGTTACATGCATTACACGTCACTTCAGACTAAAAGCATACATAGCATACATTCACGTTCACATAACTACGTACTTAAGCACAATAATCTAGTATACAATGTATCATATCATAAACAAGTCATAACGTAAACACTTCATAGTCATATCGTTCTCTAACTTACCATAGCCTTAACGTTCTTATACCTATCACAAACATATCATTACGTGACGTACCTTAGTCATATCATCACCAGAACGTATCCTAACGCCATCGTTCTATCAATCTATCACAAACCTATCCCTTTCTACCCATAACCTAACCGTATTCTTTCATCAATCTCTCCTATCCATAGCACTCCGGTATGTAACCTAACCTTAACGTTTCGTGAACGTATCTTACTCCTATCGTTACATTTTGTTTTGTGCATCCTTCTCGTATCCTATCTCAAACATCTCCTAGAGCACATCGTACCATAATTATTATCATACAATCCACATATTATATAACATAGCATAACATATAGGAAGCATATCGATCCACAGACAATTCACACATATCAATATATATGATACGTGCAGAACCACAGGGCACGTGTCAACATCAAATATAACCATGCCTATAGTAAGGTCACTTACCTGACTAGCTTAAGTTGTTGTCACAAATATATCTTTAATGAAAGTCCGATTCCGTCCTTTGAAATCCGAGTCAACCTATATGAGCTCATGACATCAGTTTCAAGTTTGAACTCTATAAAATTATTTCTCTAATTTACATTGGCCATCGGTAAAATTCTGATATTTCGTCTTAGACAAAATTTAAAGGAAGCATATCGATCCACAGACAATTCACACATATCAATATATATGACACGTGCAGAACCACAGGGCACGTGTCAACATCAAATATAACCATGCCGATAGTAAGGTCACTTACCTGACTAGCTTAAGTTGCTGTCACAAATATATCTTTAATGAAAGTCCGATTCCGTCCTTTGAAATCCGAGTCAACCTATATGAGCTCATGACATCAGTTTCAAGTTTGAACTCTATAAAATTATTTCTCTAATTTACATTGGCCATCGGTAAAATTATGATATTTCGTCTTAGACAAAATTTAAAGGAGCTCACTGCCCTCTGATATTTCCTGTTTTATTGTTAAATCCTGTTCTACAAATCTTTTCTCAATCTCCCTCCCTCTCTCTCTAATTATTTTCAGTCTAACTATTTCCTCTAACTATTTCCTGTTTTATTGTAAATAGGTTTTTCAGGTAAACAGATATTACTGGCCAATTGTAAGTCCAATTGTAAGTTGATTGTTATCTCCCAACTAAAATTTTATTGAATCTGACAAAATGCTAACAAAAATATGGGATATGATTATTACAGGACCTCTTAAGAGATAGAGAAGATTTGATCCTAAATTAATTTCTTATAACCATAACTATAAAAGAAAAGAAAATCTGAGATAGGATTTTACCGTACTAAATTTGCCCTGACTTGTTTTTTTGGGTAAAGATGGGTTGAGGAGAGATAATTGTGGGAAAGGATGAGAGGTTAGGGGAGAGTAGTGGGGAAAGATTTATTTATTTATTTATTTATTTTAATTTTAATTAATTAATTAATTAATTAATTATTATTATTATTTTAACTATTTTTATAATTATTTTTATTTCTGTATTTCTTTATTTATTTTTGGACTATTACATGTAGTACTTCCCTACGCACGACTCACACGTACGAGTGTGAATCTCCAGGGTGCTCGCACACCCCCTGAACGCTCTAGTCAAGTTAATCTGTAGTGACGTTCGGAGGTCAGCGGAACCCCATAGTGTCATGCGCCTCATGAACACCCTCATTTGTGCGCATTCGTGCTCGTGCACATTCGCACTCATCCTCGTACTGTGCACGTCCGCACTCATCATCTCTAGGGAAAGTAACCCTATGCTTATGAACATACAATATGCATGAGGTCCCTCTAAATCCATCATAACGTCTCTTCTGACACAACCCTCTAGTCTCATCTCTTTGTTATTCTAGGTAACACATACTCGTGGATATTTATATTAATATCAATTTTATGCTCTTAGGGTTGTGTCTTATGTCGATCTAACGACATGATGCAATATGGCACTCATCATCATATAGCATGCTCAATATGGAAAACATCATCATATTAAGGAAAACCTCACGCAATCATCATACTCATCATATTGCCATAAAGTGCATCAAGCATACCAGTACGTCATTCATATAACATCATGATATCTTTATCTAACGTTATCAAGTCATCATATAACATCATCACATCATCATCTAACGTCATCATGTCATCACATAACATTACTACATCATCATATAACATCATCATATCATCATCTAACGTCATCACGTCATCATATCATTATCTAACGTCATCACGTCATTATATAACAACATCACATCATCATATAACAGCACCGCATCACTATCTAACGTCATCACATCGTCATACAACAACAACACATCATCATACAATAGCAACACTTCATCATCTAACGTCATCACGTCATCACATCATCACATAACATGAAGCATAAATGACACGTGCAAGGGCCACTGGACACCGGTCGTCATACATAAGACAAGTCTTTCGACCGAGCCGATAGAAAGGTCACTTACTTGATTAGCTTAAGTTGTTGTCACGAATTTATCCTTTAAAGTTTGATTCTGTCCTTTGAAATCTAAGTTAACCTATGTGAGTTCATGACATCAGTTTCAAGTTCGAACTTTTATAAAATTATTTATCTAATTTATATTGGCCTGTGTTAAACATCATGCGAACATTAGAGGCTCTGCATGGATAAAGTTTTAAATGTTTATTTATGTTTGTTATAATTTCATTTTCATGCCATCCATTTGAAACTCTTTAACATTTACCATATATTTTCATATATTTTCTTTTCTCTTACTCTGTGTTTGCCCAGATAATCAATTTCATCTCTCCCATTTTTTTACTTTCCTGTATTTCATCTGTTTTTTCACCAATCTTCATTTTCTTTGTTAAACTTTTCTTTTTCCTCTGTGTATTTACCCTGCTAATTTTTTTTCACCAAAACTTCCATTTTACTCTGTATTTACTTCCTGTTTTTAATTTTTTTTTCCCCTGTTTTGTATTTACTTTTTTTTTTTTTCTTTTAACTCTGTTGACAAATATTTGCCTCGATTCTAGATATTTCTATAGCCTAATATGATAATTAAAATCTAAATAAGCAATAGATATGATTCTGAATAATTCGATAAAGGAAAAGGAAATCTGATTTCATCCTGATTTTTTGTAACACGATTGAATATATGGAAACTTGTAACACGATTGAATATATGGAAAGGAGATCTAAAAAATTACTTACCTTACTAACAAAGCAAGATTTCTGTCCAATTAAATCCAACATTGTCTCTCCAATTAAATCTCCATCTCTCCCTTGTTAATCTTGTTGTTGGTATTTTTTTTAAAATTGTTGTAGGAACCACCTGTGCATCCTGTATTCTGAATTTTGACTGATGAGTTGGTTGAGGAGAGATACTTGGGAGAGGAAGGAGGGGTCAGTCGAGAGTAGTTGAGGGAAAATTATTATTTTTATTATTTTTACTATTTAATTATTAATTATTATTCCTTTTTTTGTACCATAGTTACATTGCATGTCATGGAGGTTTACTAGATTCTTAGGATATCTAGGAGGTTTAAATTTTAAATCACATTTTGAGACGGCCTGAGACAAGCTCTCTAGGGATAATCAATGTAAGAGCGGCCATTAAGTGAGGAGAGAGAAAGGTCAGTTGTATACTTTTTTAGGGTTAAAAAAAGAAGAAGAAAGGAAACTAAAGACAGCAAAGAGGAAAAAAGAAGAGAAGAAAGAAAAAAAAAAAAGAAAGAAAGAAGAAGAAAAACAGAAGAGGGGGTGGAGCGGGGGAGATGAACGACGAAGCTTGAAGCGCTCGTCAGCAATGGTGGGGCCGAACGGTTGAGGAAGGGAGAACGCCGATGGTAAGCCCTAGTAGTGTGATTTTCATTGCTCCTTTCCAAAAACCCTAATACGTTTCACTAGGTCGGTGTACCTAGGTTATGGTCGAGGGAAGTTGATGAGAGGAAAGAAAGATCAAGAAGAAGGTGGGAAGAAGAGGCCAAAAATCGTGGGGTACGCCTAGCCCAACCCGACCCACCTGTACATCACCGAAACTAGAATTTTTCTTTTCATTTCAACCATTTGATTTGTATTTATTCAGATTTAGGTACTTGACTCACACATTCCATAATGCCTTATTTATAAGTCTACCATCAGGTAAGTAACCATCTGGAGCAAGTTTCTAAGTAATTGCTGGTAGGCGTTGATTTGGGTTTCTAGCAAATAATTTAGTACAGTATTTAGGGATGGATAAATTTAGTTCATGGAGGTGGTACTTCAATAATGTGTTTGGTTATACTTTGATTGTCGTTATGGTTATATAGTTTTGTAGGCATGAATATGAAATTTCTAATAGGTCTCTTGAATGGTATGTTTTTATGTTGTGCTTAGTGGGACGAGCCATGGTCTTTTTACTGATCCAGCCGAGCGGCATAGTGACAGGTAGTTTTACTCATCTGAGCCGACAAGGGCGTAAGTGAAACCACCCTAAATTTCCACATATCTAGAGTTGCCACTCATGTCTCATTCTCATCTCTAATGCAGAATATAACTCTAAAAATGCTTATCTTTATTAGCGGAAAAATTTAAAACTTCAGAATACGTTAAAACACTAGAAAACACTCCCGGACTTATGTGTTTCAAACATCATGCTTGTAACAATCGGGAAAAATAAAATAAAAGAGTAGTAATCATAATAATAATAATAATAATAATAATAATAATAATAATAATAAATAAATAAATAAATAAATAAATAAATAAATAAATAAATAACTAATAAAAAAACATTTGGTAACGATCCCTTCTCCTTCCTTCAATCTCTCACCACTCCTTCCCTAACAATAAATCTGTCAACAAATCAGGAATTCCTTTTCTATAAAAACAACTGAAGATTTACCGATATCACAATTTCTACCTTCCTACAAAACAAATAGAGAAAAAAAAAAACAAAAGGTTTAAGCAGATTTAGTTCCGGAGGAGATATGTCATTTGAAGATATGTTAAATCTTCCTTTTATTTTATTAAGTAATATTAATTTGGTTACAATTATTTAGTTTTGCTTTTATTTTATTAAGTAATATTAATTTGGTTACAGTTATTTAGTTTTGAATGAGAGATTACATGACAAAAATTTTGTATGAGTTTTAGGAAATCACAACGAATTATATTTTAGATCTCTTGCGATTATTTAGGTTGTCAATCGTTTTATATGAATTATAGAAAAAGAATATAACCAAATGAATCGATTAAATTAAAAGCTACAAATATAATTAATTGTTAACTAAATCAGAAGGAAGACAGAGGAAATAAGAAGAAAAAAAAATAGAGATGGAAATCTAGAATAGTGTTAGCGGAACAGAAAAAAAGAAATAAAAATAAAAATGGAAGATTTGGAAATATAAGAATAGATTAACAAAATTGGCCAATAATATCTGCTTTAAAGAGGAAGAGGGAAGATTGAGGAAAGATTTGTTGAAGAATTTAAAAAATAAAACACCAAATATTAGAGGGCAACGAACTTCATTAAATTTAGTCTAACAAGAAATATCAGAATTTAACCATGGCCAATATAAATTAGAGAAATAATAAATTAGAGAAATAATTTTATAGAGTTCAAACATAAGAGTGATGTCATGGGCTCACATAGGTTGACTTGGATTTCAATAGACTTTCATTAAGGATAACGACGGAACATTAGCCTAAGCTAACCAGGTAAGTGACCTTACTATCGGCATGGTTATATTTGATGTTGACACGTGCCCTGTGGTTCTGCACATGTCATATATATTGATATGTGTGAATTGTCTATGGATCGATATGCTTCCTATATGTTATGTATAGGTTATAATATGTGAATTGTATGATAATAATTACAGTACGATGTGTTCAAGGATATGTTTGAGATAGGATACAAGAAGGATCCACAAAACGAAATGTAACGATAGGAGTAAAATACGTTCATGAAACGTTAAGGTTAGGTTACATACCAGAGTGATATGGATAAGAGAGATTGATGGAAGAATACGGTTAGGTTACGGGTAGCAAGGGATAGGTTTGTGATAGATTGATAAAACGATAGTGTTAGGATTGATAGAACGATAGCGTTAGGTTAAGTTCTTGTGATGATATGACTAAGGTACGTTCACGTAATGATATGTCTGTGATAGGTATAAGAACGTTAAGGCTATGATAACTTAGAGAACGATATGACTACGAAGTATTTACGTTATGACTTGTTTATGATATGATACATTGTGATGCAATATGTCGTGGTATGATGTGTATATGATGAAATGTTATGTTAAAAGCATAGAACGTTATGTTAGGTCTCTTAAATTGTGTGTATACAACATGATATGAATGACATGAAATTACGATAAATGGCTGAAATATAACCCCATTAGAATTATGTATGATTTGATAACTGAAGAATGAGAAACGATATGATATGAATGATGAACGATATGAAAAATGATATGATAGGTACATAATGCTAGCGAGGTTGTATTAAAGGATAATGAAAATGGAAAAGTTTTGGGACCTCATGCATTATGTGTGCTCATGCATTTGGGGGGATACCCCTATCCCATCACGAGGGTATGGACGCGTACATCCAATGGCAGGACAACGATCGTTATGTTTTGCATAGCGCTGCCGTGACGGTTACTAGTTCTAGCGGGTGTCCAGCCTAAGGGGCTCCCAGAGTATGCCCACCGGATAAGGAAAGTAGCCCAGCGGTGTGCGAACTAGCTGGTGAGCCCATACTCGCACGTATGGGCTGTGTGTAGAGTATATGGTACACGTCCAAAATTACTCGTTAGGACAGCATCGTAGGGAAAACGAAACGGAACAAAATGAAAGATAGGTCAGCGGAACCCCATAGTGATGAGCGCGAATGCGCACAGGTGCGAATGCACATAGATGAGGGTGCTCATGAGGCGCATGACACTATGGGGTTCCACTGACCTCTGGAAGTTGCTACAGATTAGCTTGACCAGAGGGTCCAGGGGGTGTGCAAGCGCTCTGGGAATTCACACTCGCACGTGTGAGTCATGTGTAAGGAAGTACTACACATCCAATTTATCCGAGACTGAAGGCCACCCTTATGATGATTAGAGATAGGTCCCTAATTCATGATTGCATGTGTTTACAGTAGCATGACCCTATAGTGGGGTCACTTACTAAGTATTTCTTCGATTATTGAAATACTTAGGCCGCGTGCCACATTGTTTTTCAAGTAAAGGCAAGGCGCTCATGTACAGTTGACAGCGACATCGTGATTAGAGACTATGGCGCGTGCATAGGATAGTTACATATTTTAAATTCCTAGTCTTGATTAGGATAGGGTATTTGCATTTCATTTATTTAAATTATTTAATTTGTAATTGTTTTTATCTTATTTTGAACTCTAGCATGGTAACGACCTGAAATTTTCTACTTAATTTAAGGTCGCTACTATATACATACAATAAACATTGAATGCGGAAGACTTCATTTAAATTCCAAAAAACATAACCTTTATCTTAAAAGACAGCCATAGACTTACGTGTTTCGAAAACATCTTTAAAACGACACAACAAAAGACTAAATAAAATGAATAAGAGTTTAAGTTGAAAACATCCTATTCTAGCCTAAGTCTAAGAAAATAAATACCACTATCTAATTCATGTGCCATGGTCTCGAGTTGCTATGCCGTCGTCAGCCGTACAGGAATGCCTTGCCTTTAACAAATGTAGTAGCACATGGCTTGAGTATTTAAAGAAATACTCAGTAAGTGACCTCGCTATTGGGGTTAAATGCAACAATCACATGCAATGAGATGATGAGACCTATCTTTCGTTTCGTTTTCCCTACGGTGCTGTCCTTACGAGTAATTTTGGACGTGTACCATATACTCTACACACAGCCCATACGTGCAAGTATGGACTCACCAGCTAGTTCGCACACCGCTGGGCCACTTTCCTTATCCAGTGGGCATACTCTGGGAGCCCCTTAGGCCGGACACCCGCTAGAACTAGTAACCGTCACGGCAGCGCTATGTAAAGCATAACGATCGTTGTCCTGCCATTGGATGTACGCGTCCGTACCCTCGTGATGGGATAGGGGTATCCCCCCAAATACATGAGCACACATAATGCATGAGGTCCCAAAACTTTTCCATTTTCATTATCCTTTAATACAACCCCGCTAGCATTATGTACATATCATATCATTTTTCATGTCGTTTCAGATATCGTTCATCATTCATATCATATCGTTTCTCATTCTTCAAGTCTCAAATCATACATAATTCTAATGGGGTTATATTTTATGTCATTTATCGTAATTTCATGTCATTCATATCATGCTGTATACACACAATTTAAGAGACCTAACACAACGTTCTATGCTTTTAACATAACATTTCATCATATACACATCATACCATGACATATTACATCACAATATATCATATCATAAACAAGTCATAACGTAAATCGTAGTCATATCGTTTTCTAATTTATCATAGCCTTAACGTTCTTATACCTATCACAGACATATCATTACGTGAACGTACCTCAGTCATATCATCACAATAACGTAACCTAATGCTATCGTTCTATCAATTGTAACGCTATCATTCTATCAATCTATCACAAATCTATCCCTTTCTACCCGTAGCCTAACCGTATTCTTCCATCAATCTCTCTTATCCATATCACTCCGGTATGTAACCTAACCTTAACGTTTCATGAACGTATTTTACTCCTATCGTTACATTTCGGTTTGTGCATTATTCTCGTATCCTATCTCAAACATATCATTGATCACATCGTACCATTATTATTATCAAACAATTCACATATTATAACATATACATAACAAATAAGAAGCATATCGATCCACAGACAATTCACACATATCAATATATATGACATGTGCAGAACCACGGGGCACGTGTCAACAGCAAATATAATCATGCCGATAGTAAGGTCACTTACCTGGTTAACTTAGGTTGATGTTCCGTCGTTATCCTTAATGAAAATCCATTGAAATCCAAGTTAACCTATGTGAGCCCATGACATCAGTTTCAAGTCTGAATTTCTACCAAATTATTTCTCTAATTTATGTTGATCTATGTGTTATACTTCATGCGAAACGTTAGATATGTTTGTTATAAAGGTCTTGAAATATTTATATATGTTTGTTATAGTATTATTTTTATTCAAACCATTTAATACCCATTAAAATTTTTCAGATATTCTTTTTTCTCTTATGGTGTTTAATACCTTTAACATTTTCTAAATAACTTCGATCATATTCTGTAACAGCCAAAAGAAAAAAAAAATAAATAATTATTATAAAGAACAAAAAATTATTATTATGTAAAAAAAAAAAAAAAAAATTAATAAATAAGTAAATAAAAATAATTATTCCCTCATCTCTCCTCGTCACTCTCCCCAACAATCTCTCTTCAACCCACCTGATAGTTCCTGCAAAAATGAAAGAGAAATGAAAAATGTCAGATTTGAGAAAACAGAAATACCTGCGTCAAATTGATAGAAGATGGGTTTGCAGAGATGATCAATATTTACATGGGAGAGAGATTTGAGATTTCTCTGTAAGTTATATCTCAGATCTCCTTTTTTTTATCCAATTATTTAGTTTTATTTACCAATTTACCATGTTAGAAAGATCGTCAGGATCAATAGCAGAAAAAATAGAATCGATTAAATTGGCCAAAATAATTGCTAACCTAATTGAAAAGGTAGCAAACAAAACTAAAGAGGAAGGGTTAAAGTATCAGAATTTCTTCTCTCAGGCAAAAACAAACACAAAAAAGGTTCAGATTTAGTTTTGGAGAGATATTTTGCCAGAAAAAGATTTTGGATTTGAAGAGATCAATAGTTTTCCTTTTATTTTATTTAATGATATTAAAAGAATTTTGCATTTAAGTAGTTTTCCTTTTATAAAAAGTCATCCTCAAACACAAGGGATAATTAAAAGAAGGGAAATACAGTAAGAGACAGGGAAGGAAGATTGTGAATATAATTGAAATTATCTGGAAAATGTTAAAGAGTATTAAACACTGTAAAAGAAAATAAAATATCTGGAAAATTTTAATGGGTACTAAATGGTTTATATGAAAATAATACTATAACAAACGTATATAAATATTTCAAGACCTAACTCAGGCAAAGACTCTAACGTTCGCATGAAGTATAACACATGGATCAATATAAATTAGAGAAACAATTTTGTAGAAATTCAAACTCGGAACTGATGTCATGGGCTCACATAGGTTGACTTGGAGTTCAATGGGCTTTCATTAAGGATAACGACGGAATCGAACTTTCATTAAGGATATATTCGTGACAACGACTTAAGCTAACCAGGTAAGTGACCTTACTATCGGCATGGTTATTTTTTGATGTTGACACGTGCCCTGTGGTTCTGCACGTGTCATATATATTGATATGTGTGAATTGTCTGTGGATCGATATGCTTCCTATATGTTATGTTATGTTATATAATATGTGGATTGTATGATAATAATTATGGTACGATGTGCTCTAGGAGATGTTTGAGATAGGATACGAGAAGGATGCACAAAACAAAATGTAACGATAGGAGTAAGATACGTTCACGAAACGTTAAGGTTAGGTTACATACCGGAGTGCTATGGATAGGAGAGATTGATGAAAGAATACGGTTAGGTTATGGGTAGAAAGGGATAGGTTTGTGATAGATTGATAGAACGATGGCGTTAGGATACGTTCTGGTGATGATATGACTAAGGTACGTCACGTAATGATATGTCTGTGATAGGTATAAGAACGTTAAGGCTATGGTAAGTTAGAGAACGATATGACTATGAAGTGTTTACGTTATGACTTGGTTATGATATGATACATTGTATGCTCGATTATTGTGCTTAAGTACGAAATCATGTGAACGTGAATGTATGTTATTTATGCTGCTTAGTTGATGTGATATGAATGCATGTGACGATGTGTGGCCCTTGTACGATTATGGCTTGTTGTATGAGTATTGGAATGTAACTGAATGAATTGTATGACATGAAATACGGTAAATTGCACGATACATAACCCCGCTAGGAATATGTATGATATGTAACAGAATGAGAATGAGAATGACATGTAAGCATGAAAACGTGACACGGGGTTATATTCATTAAATGATGACTGTAGGACTAGTGGGTCCTCATGCATATTGTGTGATCATGCATTTGGGGGGATACCCCTATCCCATCACGAGGGTACGGACGCGTACATCCAAATGGCAGGACAACGATCGTTATGCCCTGCATAGCGCTGCCGTGACGGTTTTAGTTTTAACGGGTCCTGGTAGGCCCCAAGAGCATGCCCACCGGTTAGGGACAGTGGCCCAGCGGTGTGCGAACTAGCTGGTGAGCCCATACTCACACGTATGGGCTACGTGTAGAGTATATGGTACACGTCCACGATTACCTGTTAGGATTACACCGCTAAAACGAAATGAAAGATAGGTCCCATCATTTCATTGCATGTGATTGTTGCATTTAACCCCAATAGTGGGGTCACTTACTGAGTATTTCTTTAAATACTCAAGCCATGTGCTACTACATTTTTCAGGTTAAGGCAAGACATTCATGTACGGCTGACGACGGCATCGCAACTCGAGATAATGGCACATGCATAGGATAGTGGTATTTATTTTCTTAGACTTAGGATAGAATAGGATGTTTTAAACTTAAACGCTTATTTATTTTATTTCGGGTCTTTTGTTGTTTCGTTTTAAAGATGTTTTCGAAACACGTAAGTCCATGGCTGTGTTTTAAGTTAAATGTTATGTTTTAAACTTCCACCGCTGCAATCCACATTTGGGCTTCTATGGGGTCTACTAAGGAACCAGTGACTGGTCGAGGGTCGTATCTCTTGAAGACCCTTATCCAGTTTGAACATCTAACAGGTTGTGGAGGGTTTACTGGGGCATTGGCCTGAGCAGTGGCCTGTGCCTGTGCCTGTGCCTGTGCCTGTGCCTGTGCTAGTGCCAACGCTTGTGCCTGGGCCTGTGCTTGGACTTGTTCCTGGGCCTGTTGTAGACTGGCTTGCTGATTGGTTACCAAGGTTTGAGTTAGGGCTTGGATGGAGTCACACATTAACCTAGTATTAGCATCTACTCCACCCACTGGTGGTGCAGCTTCAGGTGCGACTTGGAGTGGTAGGGTAGGCTGGGGTGGAGGTTCTACTTGTGGTGGAGGCTCTACTGGTGGTGGAGGCTCAGCTTGTAGTGGAGCTAGAGAAGGTAGCTCAACTGGTGGTAAGACTGGGGGCGGCGTAACTGTTACCGGCCCAGTCTCTGATCTTTCTTGAGGTGGGCCCTCTACTGCCACACCTCGTCCTACTTCTCTATGACGGGGTCGCCCCCATCCTCGTCTTCCTCTTCCTCTTCCTCGTCCTCTGGGCATGGTTCTATAAACCAATATAAGGTTGCTTAAGTCTAAGGCCTTAATACTATGCATATATATAAATAACAATACGCACACTATACAATACATCGTAACGCCAAAGAAGTAAACATTCATCATGCTAAGCATCATATCATGCTACTAACAAAATTACTCAACATGCAACACATGACGTCATACTCTAAAATAAATACGTGAAACATCACAACCATTTCAGTAATGTCAACATAAAAAAAAATGCATGCGAGTTTTAAAACGTTTCTCTTTTCTTATCTTATGCAAGGCGTACCTGACGGTGACGGGGCATCGACGTTGGGACCGTGAAGCGTGCCAAGCCTACCTCGTAAGCTAGTCTACAGAATCTAAAACCTAGAGCTCTGATACCAACTGTAATGACC